>NC_063336.1:6255829-6256468 GCF_021869965.1 Rhincodon typus
GAAGGGTCTAGGCCCGAAACGTCAGCCTTTCTGCTCCTATGATGCTGCTTAGCCTGCTGTGTTCATCCAGCTCTGCACCTTGTAGAGGGATTTTTCAGTCCTTGTTTATAAATCACAAAAAACTAGCATTCAAGTTCAGCAGGTAACAGGGAAGGCAAATAGAATGTTGGCCTTTATTTCAAATGGAATGGAGTATAAAGGAGAAGTTTTGCTAAATCTCTTCAAGGCACTCGTTGGACCATAGTTGGAATACCGTTAACAATTTTGGGCCCTTTATCTATGGAAATATATACAGGCATTGGAGGCAGTGTAAAGAAGATTCACTAGGCTAATACAGGACATGGAGGGATTGTCTTATCTGGAGAGATTAAATAGGTTGGACTCAAATGAGAATGGACTAGAAGAATGAGAGGCAATCTTATTGAAATATAAGATTCTTAGGGAATTTGACAGGATACATGCCGAAAAGTTGCTTCCCCTTGTGGGAAAGTCTGGAACTAGAGGACATAATCTCAGAATAAGGGGTCACATATTTAAGACAGATGGAAGAAGAAGTTCTTCTCTCAGAAGGTAGTGAATCTGCAGAATTCTTTACCATAGAGGGCTGTTGAGGCCAAGTCATTAAATATATTCGAGGTT
>NC_063336.1:6256968-6267467 GCF_021869965.1 Rhincodon typus
TTCTGCTCCTATGATGCTGCTTAGCCTGCTGTGTTCATCCAGCTCTGCACCTTGTTGTCTCGGATTCTCCAGCATCTGCAGTTCCTACTATCTCTGAAAAATCCCTCTTCTGTAGATTTCTGTGCTTTTTCTCCACTTAACTAATATTCCTGTATTCTTCCTGAATGAGTACATAATGTCATATTTTCCCACCATTTATTCCATCCGGCAAGTTTTTTTTTGTCTACTTGCTTAACCTTTCTGTATCCCACTGCAAGCTCTGTCATCCCTACCACTTGCCTCCCACCTATTTCTCTGTCATCTGCAAAAATGGCTGTATTGTATTCACGTCGTCCGAATCATTAACATGTTGTAAATAATTGTTGTCCCAACAATGATCCATTTGACAGTCCATTAGTTACAGGTCGCCATTCTGAAAATGCCTGGTTTATCTAAACTCCATCTTCTATTCATTAACCCATCCTCTATCCATGCTAATACACTACCTCCAACACCACGGGCTCTTAGCTTATTAAGTGGCCTAATATGTGGTATTTTATCGAACTCCTTCTAAAATCCAAAGATATCACATGCACTACTTCTCCTTTAACTATTCTGCTTGCTACCTTCTCAAAGAACTCGGGTCAGTTTGTCAGCAGGATTTCCCTTCATGAAGCATCCTGATTCTGATTGATCATATTATATAAAGATAAAGACAACATAGGTCCTATTGCCACATACAGCTACTCACTCATTAGAGAGAGGCGATTAGCGGTGGTTTAACTTGAGAGTCACCATGCCCCAAGTAACGGGTGAGGTTGAGAAGGAGAGTCCTTTGTAGTAACCTCAGCTGGTACGGGAATTGAACCCATGCTCTGCAAACCAGCCATTCAGTCAACTGAACTAATCAACTCTGCCATATGATGTATTTCAAAATGCTCAGCTGTTACATCCTTTATAATAGATACTACCATTTTCACCAATAACAGATGCGAGGTTTCCAGCATCTAAGGATTCCTGGAAGACTATTACCAGTGCATCCACTATCTTTACAGCTGCTACCTTTTAATATTCTAGGATGAGTCCTATCAGGTCCAGTGGTCCTCTTGGTCATTAGCCCCATTAGTATCCCCAGCACTTTTTCTCTGAATTGATAGCTATTGTATTGATTGTCTCTCCTCTTTTTGCCCCTTAATTATTTAGCAATTTTGGAATGCTATTCATGTCTTCTACTATGAAGACTAGTGAAAAGAATTTATTCAACTCCTCTGCCATTTCCTGGCTTCCCATTATCATTTCCCCAGCCTCATTCTCTCAGGAGCCTATGTTCATTTTGGCTTCTGTTTTCCATTTTATATGTTTAAACGAGCTCTTGCTGTGATTTTTGATGTTACTTGCAAGTTTACCCTCCAAGTTTATTTTCTCCCATTTTTTTGGTTGTCTTTATTTTTGGTTTCTTAAAACTTTCCCAATTCTGTCTTAGCACAAATATTTGCAAGATTGTATGTTTTGTCTTTCAATTTGGTGTTATCCTTAACTTACCTAGTTAATTGTGGTTGGCTTATCTTCTTCAAAGAATCCTCCTTTCTCACTGGAATATGGTTTCTAATTAACATGTTCAGAATTGTTATGATGCAGCTCAGAAGCAGATGGGACTTGAACTGGGCCTCCGAGCTCAGAGGGAGCAATGCTACCACTGGATCACGAGACACCCTCCTCACTGGAATATATCTTTTTTGTGAGCCATGGACTATTTTCTTTAACATCTGCTTTTATCCCTTTAATTGTCTTTGCTGCTAAACTCCCAGTCCACTCCAGCTGGCCATGTCCTCATTCCTTTGTGATTACCCTATAGTCTTGATGTGGAGGTGCTGGTGTTGGACTGGGGTGGATAAGGTCAATAATCACACAACACCAGGTTATAGTCTGACAGATTTATTTGAAAACACAAGCTTTCGGAGTCTCTCTCCTCCCTCAGGTGTTAGAGAGGTGGCATCAAACGTAGAATTTATAAGCAAAAGATCAAAGGGTCATAGAACTAGTGTGAATGTATTGAACCTCAGATGGCTACCCTTAAGTCTAGCACAGTTGTTTTTGACCTAAACCCCTCTGTCTCAAAATGAATGCTATATTCTACCATGTTATAGTCACTGCTTTCCATAATTCTAAATTCCGGATAATGCAACTCTGGTTTATTTAGTCTCTTGTAATTTCCTTAAATTACTATCTAAATGTGCTGAGTTTGTGATGGCATCCCAACCATTTGATAAATTCTGAATTCTCAGTCATTTTAAAGTGAGATTTTACTGTTTGACAATAACTGTGTAAATAGAATATGTGTACACTATTATATGCTTGTATTTTTCTCTAAAACTTTATGGCTATATGCATAATTTACACAGAAATATACCAACTATTTTAAAAATACAACTTTGAAAATTGTGACAATTATATTTATGCAGACTAGCCAGGCATTTGCAGAAGGAAGTGCAGTCAACAGCCAACTCTTCTGAACTCTCGGAGGACCAAAAGGTAAGTGTTACAGCATCTCAGAAATCTTAGTGCTCATTATTCAGACCTGCTGCATTCTGGTTTCAGTAGTTTATTCCAAATCTGCAGAAGTAAATTTGATAGTCAGTGCTGCAGTTGCAAATATTACAAATTTACTTAAAAAAACAAACTGACAACTAATATTTCAAAAGAAAGTATTTCTTGCAAGACTTGAATTTTGACAGTGTATGGTACGTTCTCTCGCACTCTGACTCTAATGCAATGACAAATCTGACATATTAGTAAGACTGCAGTGGATTCAGAGACAGTTAGTTAATGGTGAATGAAGGTAACGTATCTGACTGTTGTTTAGATTTCTAACCAGACTCTCTGTCCTTTGCAGAAATAAATCTATTTTTGCAGTAATTCAGGGGGGTGGGAATTAGGAATGTGCAATAAACGCTGGCCTAGACAGTGAAGTCCACATCTTCTGTTTCTCTCTCTCTTTTCCCCACTCTGCACTTACTCTCTATTCTGCTGTGCCCTCTCTCTTGCGCTCTGTCTCTCTCTTTCGCACGCGCTGTCTGCTCAATTTCTTGGCTTCCCCATCTCTCTGCCCCCACCCCTGTCTTGGACCCCCAGATGTATCTCATGTCACAAAATGCCTAAAAGAATAAAAACAGGCCACTCAGTATTGACCTAGTTGGTCGACATGTCAAAAGCTTAACCAACGGTCACCTTATTAATCCTGGTCAGCCAGCATCAGGGAGACACCCAGAGGTGGTGGCATAGTGCTGTACAATTGGTAGAGAAAACCTTGTGATTCCTCAACATTGACTTGAAGTATCATGCAGTTAAGTCATACATTGGCAAGAAAAATCTGCGGAATTCCATCTCCAACCCTCATCTGACAAATCTGTGTTTGTCCATGGTAAGCAACCACTTGAAAGAAACATTGAGGATCGTAAGGGCTGTAACTAGTATAAGAGACCCCATGGTTTTCATTTTGGGACTAGAAACTAAAATGGAAGTTGGGCTGCTATAATTGGCACTCCAGTCACGATTTGCAACTTGAATGTTGTTTTGTGTGTTGCATATTGCAATACAATGCTTCTTCTTTAGGAAGTAGTAAGGGGCAAAATTTGAGACTGAGCAGCATCAAACATCCTTATGAGGTAGAGCATTTCTCCTGACAACGGTTGTCTAGTCAGGCTGCAGGGTGGTTTTAAAAAAACAAATCTGTAAGTGGTAAGAGCAGATGAGTGGGAGCAAGTATCCAGACCCTGAAAACAGAAAACATCCTCCCAGGTCTGGGGAAAGGACAGAAAAACTAAGAAATAATTCATAAAACAAAAGACTTCAGTTCATCAGATCACTCTTTGAATTTAGGAACAACTGTCACCCAATAAACAATGGTGTATCATCTTGGCAAAAAATAACATTCCATCTTGTGCTGTAGACTTTTGGAATTTGGAATTTTGTTTATATTCTCTTCCCACCTGTAGTATATCTTTCTTTTGTCTGTCTTAATTGTGATTAAGTGTGTGTGTATTTGGGATGTATTTTAAAGCTGCATAAATTAGAAATCCTCTTGTTAAATCTAAGTGTTAGTATAAATATGATTATTTTCTAATTCTAAAGAAACCCGGTGTGAATTGTTTTTTGTTCTGGGCAGCAGTCATGCAGGCTACTTAGTCATTTTGGTGGTCTCATTAGGATTTTATATATTTATATATTTTATGATGGTTTGTGGAATTGTGGGCGTGATTGTCATTGCACTTTTCTCAAGGAAGACTATCTTTATCATCAGGTATGGTTTGATAACAGCTCTGAAAGGCCAAGTTGCCTGGCTGGGCCTGTGGCAGGTGATGAGAGAAATGACCTCCTTGATCTCCTCTTTCCCAGTCTCGAATTACTGATATGTCAGTTCATGACAGCACAGGAATGATCACTGCACAGGTTGTATTGAGATAGAGTTCTTTCTGTTTCGTACCTGTGAAACCAGAGTCTCAGAATTGTTATGATGCAGAAAGAAGCCAGTTGGCCTATTATGTGTGCACTGACTCTGAGAGCATTTTGACTTGGTCAGAAAATCCTGCGCATTGTTTTTATTTAAGTAATCATCCACCGCACTTTTCAATGCCTCAGTTGAAGCTACATCTATCCAGGCAGTGCATTCTAAACATGGACCATTTGCTGCGTGAAAAAAAGCACCTTACATTTGCTGCTTTTGCAAAACACTTCAAAGTTATGCTAGCTGATTCTTTATTCTCTTATATGCAGGAACACTTTCTCCCTACCACTGTGCAGACCCATAATGGTTTGAAATCGTCTGAGTCTCTCCTCAGCCTTCTAGCTAAGGAAAACATTCCAAATTTTTCCAATCTTTCCTCATGACTGAAATGTCTCTTCCCTGAAACCATTCTCGGAAACCTCTCCTGCACGTTTTCGAGTGCATTCACATCCCCCTTACAGTATAGTGACTAGAACTCTGCACATTGCTCCAGTTGAGGACTAACCAGTGTCCTGTATAGGCTCAGCATAATCTCCCTGCTGTTGGATTCTGTGCCTCTGTTCATGAAGCCTGGAGTACTATATGCTTTTAACAGCTTTCTGCTTGATCTGTCACCTTTAATTTATGCACCCACATCTGTCTGCTCCTGCACCCTTTTTAGAATAGTATACCCTTTATTTTAAACTGTCTTTCCATGTTCTAACTATAGCGTGTCACCTTATGCTTTCCGACATTGAACTTCATCTTCATCCATTGTACCAACATGTCAATGTCCTTTTGAATTTTCACACTTTCCTCCTCTGCTAGGAAATTCTCCCAAGTTTTGTCATCTGCAAACTTTGAAATTGTCCCCTGCATATCAAAATCTCGATAATTTAATATAGATCAACAAACTTGGGCAGCACGGTCGCTCAGTGGTTCGCATTGCTGTCTCACAGCGCCAGGGACCCGGGTTCGATTCCACCCTTGGGCGACTGTCTGTGTGGAGTTAGCACATTCTCCCCGTGTCTGCATGGGTTTCCTCTGGGTGTTCCGGTTTCCTCCCACTGTCCAAAGATGTGCAGCCTAGGTGGATTGGCCATGCTAAATTGCCCATAGTGTTCAGGGATGTGTAGATCAGGTGGGTTATACGGGGATGAGTCTGGGTGGGATGCTCTGAGGGTCGGTGTGGACTTGTTGGGCCGAAGGGCCTGTTTCCACACTGTAGGGATTCTAGGGGTTCTATGATCTAAATGCAAAGTTTCGAATACTGAATCTTGGAAAATTTGCAAACCTTCTTCCAGCCTGAAAAGCTGTATTTCCTATCGCTCAAGAATTTTATACACAAGTTGCTACTATTGTTTTATTCCGTGTCTTATCATTTTCCTCACAAGTTTGTTGTGTGACACCATGTCAAACATCTTTTGAAGGTCCATGTGCACCACATCAGCCTTCCCATCTTCAATCCTCCCTGTTACTCCAAAAAGCTCCAGCAGGTTAGCTAGACATGATTCTTCCTTAAAGCCATGCTGACCTTTCTGAATCAATCTGTTTTTCCATGTGAATATTCATCCAATCACAAATAATTGTTTCTAGAAGTTTCCTCACCACTAAAATTAAATTGATTTTGTCTTTCATTGGTGGATCTGTCTTTACGCCCTCGTTTGAAAACCGTTGTAATGTTTGCAATTCTCCAGTCCTCTGGCACCAGATTGAGAATAGGAGATGGGATGTCATGTTGCAGCTCTCCAAGACATTGGTGAGGCCAGTTTTAGAATACTGTGTTTAATTCTGATCTCCCTGCAATAGTAAAGATGCTGTTAAACCTGGAAGGGTCCAGTAAAGATTAACAAGGATGTTGCCAGTGTTGGAGGGTATGAACTGTAAGGAGAAGCTGAATAGACTGGGGCTTTTGTCCATAGACCGTCGAAGGCTTAGGGGTGACCTTAGAGGTTTATAAAATCATGAGGGGGCATGGATAGGGTGAATAGCCAGGTCATTTTCCCTGGGTAGGGGAGTATAAAACTAGATGGTATAGGTTTAAGGTGAGAGGGGAAAGATTTAAAAGATACTTGAGGGGCAGCTTTTTCATGCACATGGTGGTGTATGTAAGGAATGAGCTGTCAGAGAAAGTGGTGGTAGTGAGTACAATTAGGACATTTAAAAGGCATTTGGATGGGCACCTGAGTAGGAACTGAGTAGCTTAGAGGAATTTAGGCCAAATGCTGGAAAATGGGACTAAATCAGTTCAGGGTATCTGGTCATCATGGATGAGTTGGACTGAAGGGTCTGTTTCTGTGCTGTACAACTTTATGACTCTATATATCCAGCTCACACTTGAAACCATCTCTGGAACCTGCCTTCTAAACTGAACTCTTCCTCTGAATTTAAACTTTGAATGTTTTGTTCTGAAATCAAAACTACCTTTCAACACAGTACCAAACTGGTGAGTATGGAGCACAGGACTTTAAGCATGCGAAATATTGAAAGCAACTTGCTCTTGACAGGGCTAAGCTGTGTCACCACCAGAACTCTTACTTTGGAAAATCTGCAACGCGCTCAAACCCTGTTGAGTGGTGACAAACAGTTAAACAACTAATTGGAGGAAAAGACTCTCTGAATATCCTCAACCTCTATTGAATGTGTGTGATACAGCTGAAGCATTTGCAGCCATTTTTATTCAGAAGTGCTGAATGAATGATCCTGCTCAAGGTCCCCATCATTACAGCTACTGGCTTGCAGCTAATTAATTTATTTCAGATGGTATCAAGAAATGGCCATGTGTACAAGATGCAGAAAAGACAATGAATCTGGATAATACGCTAGCTCTTGTGCTCCAGAATTAGCTGTGCTTCTTTCCAAGCTCTTTATTTTTTATATATACACTGAAATGTACAATGTGGAAAACTGACCCGGTACATTCTGTACATAAAAAACAGGACAAATGCAATCGAAACAACAACATCCTATTTGACTATTCTTCATTATAATCAAAGTTCTGGAAAATATATTGACAAGCTATGGAGCAACATTTAGTGATCACTAATCTGTACATCAAAACTCTATTTGTAATCTGCCACACCTACTTGATTTAGGCATCATTTCAGCCTTGGCCCAAACCTGGAGAAAAGAGAGCTGCAGTCTATCTTGTAGATGGTACACACTGCAATCACTGTGCACTGGTGGTGCAGGAACTGAATGTTTAAGGTGATCGGGATGCCAGGCAAGTGGAAAGTATTCCATCACACTCCTGACTTATGCCTTGTAGATGGTGAGCAGTTGGGAAGTTTGGAGTTGATCATCTACTGCAACATTACCAACCTCTGACCTGTTCTTGCCAAAGTATTCATGTGATTCATCTAGTTCAGTTGCTGGTTGGTGGTAAGTTGCACACTGATTCTCTGATCAATAGCAATGGTAGTGTATTACATACCAAAGGAAAGTGGTTGGACTCTTACTTGTTCAGATGGTCATAGCCTGGAATGGAATGTGTATGTTGTTACCTAGCCAGCATTTATTGCCCATCCCAGTTGCCCAGAGGATAGTTAAGAGCCAAACACATTGCATAAGATGTGCATTTGAACCCGTTCAATGTGGCATCAAGGAACGCTTGTACAATTGAAGTCGATGAAAAGTTGTGGGGGTGGTAGGCAACCTCTTCACTGAATGAAGTAATACCTAGCTCAAAGGAGAATGGTTATGGTTGCTGGAGGCTAATCATCTCAGATCCAGGACTTTATAGGAGTTCATCAAGCTAGTGCCCTGGGCTCAACCATCTTCAGGTGCTTCATAATGACTTTTCCTTGAAGGTCAGAAATGGGGCATGTTCACTCATGATTACAGTGCTGACACACAGCAAGCCTGGGACATGAGGCTTGAGCTGATAAGTGACAAGAAACATTTATGTTAAACTTATGCCAAGCAATGACAGTTTCCAATAAGCAAGGATCTAACCCTCTCCCTCTATAGTGCAATGGCAATAATATTACTGAACCTCCCTCATTAACATCCTAGGAAGTATGCGACCAAATGTATAACAGCCCTTAATAAATAGAGAGGTGGTGTCAAAAATGGTGATGTCAATGGACTACTAATCCAGAGGCCTAGACTAATTCTCTAGGAATATGAGTTCAAATCCCACCGCAGTAGCTGGTGAAGTTTAAACTAAACTTATCTCAGCAAGGTGCTTTAAAACAATCAAATAGGTATTTCAGGAGAAACTTTGTTCAGAGAGTGGTGAAAATATGGAACTCTTTACCCCAAAATGAATAGCACAGATATATTCTGGGCAAAGCTAGATAAAAATTAATGAGAAAGGAATTGAAGATAATTCTTAGTGTTAAGAGAGGAGGAGGCTTCTTACGAAGTGTAAGTACCAAGATGGAATGGTTGGCCCTCTTGGCCTGTTTTTTTGTTTTTTGCTGTGAAATTCTATGAGGAACAAGCGCTGGAAAAACATACTGGGCTGCAGAGCTGCATATATACTATAATTACAATGATTCTGTATAAAAGCTGTTAGTCACTATGGTAGCTGATTGCAAAGGAATTCCTATTCTTGTGTGTTTTCAAATTGAAGCTATACTGAAAGCTTTACTCTTGAGTAGATATTCTTTTTTCTACATTGGAGAGGATAATGTGGTTGTGGTAAGGATAGAGATTCAAGTGGAGCATTACTACCACATGGGCTACATCAGTGCCATATATCCTAGGTAATGGATAAAAAATGGAAGATTATAGGCATTGCATCTATGATAGCTAGCTAGCTGCTGAAGGATTCCCCACGTTAATCAGGCACTTTGACAAGGATAGCAAGCCAAACAAAAAGAGCCTCACTATCATTGGACTCACAACACAGTGAAATCAAAGCATTCAATGACCCTCATTTGCTCAATTGTTCCTACTAAGACTTTATGAATAACAGGTCATGGATATCAAGTTGATAATTTAAACAAAAATTAACAATTTATTATTAATAAATGTAACTTAAGCTGAATACAGTTAAACAAGGCAATGTAATTAATGTCTACAATCTAGGCTCAATCATCTTTGATACCACCCCCACATGCCAATAGACAAATAAACGCAGTTAAGAGATGAATTGAGAAAGAAAATAAAAGAATCTTAATTTACTAGTTCAATAACAGTTTCAGCAAAGAATATCAGTCCTCCGTGAAATCCTTGGATGATGGGTCATATTGCAGGCACTTAGGATTGTTATGTCTTGCTTGAATTCCAAAGTCACTAGTTGACGCAAACAGCTTCAGCAGACTTCCAGAATTATTCACCCACTTCTTCCAGGCTGGGACTTTCCTCTCGAAACATTCATCAAGTCGGTAACTGGAGTGAAATCAGAGTGAGCAAAACCAAAACAGCACTGTCCGGAAGCCTTCAAAACACAAACCCCAATCTGAAACAGTTCACTCTGTTTTCTCCTTTTTTCCTTCAACATGCTCTGTGGTTGGCTGGCCAGCACTGGTCCTCCCTTGATTAGATTAGATTGATTTAATATTGTCACTTGTACCTAGGTGCAGTGAAAAGTGGGTAACGTCACTATGTTCTGACAGCATCTTGGATTACAGAATAAATCACTGAATAAATTACACAAATGGTAAAATCCTGATTCAATCAATATTACTAAAACTGAAAGTGTCAAAAGCGGGTCTCTCCCTCTCTGTACACTTCACCCTCTCTGACCAGTTCAACATCTGACCAGCTATCAGTGCCTGAGCATAGCAACATCTCAGTGTCAAAGCATCTATACTGTTCGTTAGAGCAGTAATTAACCTGCATTATCTTTCCAGGCCCGTTTCTCAATATAAGCATCTGTCTTTGTCTTTTTTAAAACAAGCTACTGTTCAAAGTTTGATGCTCAACTTCAGCACTGTTCCAAACCAGACATGAGAAAAATAAAAGGAATATAGTAAAAATCGAAAGAACTGCGGATGCTGTAAATCAGGAACGAAAACAAAGTTGCTGGAAAAACCCAGCACATCTGGCAGCATCTGTGAAGGAAAAAACAGAGTTAACGTTTTGGGTC
>NC_063336.1:6267967-6294822 GCF_021869965.1 Rhincodon typus
TAATGCGCTGGATGCAGAAGTTGGTGGGTTCAAATCAGAGGCTTTTTCCCATGGTGGAAAGGTCAACTACAAGAAGCACAGGTTCAAGGTGAGAGGGGTCAAGTTTTGGGGGAGAAGTGCGGTGAAAAGTTTTCACTCAGAGGGTGGTGGGTGCCTGGAAAGCACTGCCAATGGAGGTGATGGAAGCTGGCACATTAGCAACATTTAAGATCTTGGTAGACACGAGAACGTGAACGAGCAGAGGGATAGATACCGCACGTGCGCAATAAGAAGTGGGTCGAAATAAGGATTAGGAGTCGGCGCAGGCTTGCTGAGCTGAAGGTCCTGTTCCTGTGCTGTATTGTACTGTAAATTATGCCGTGCTCAGTTCTGTCATTACATTGGTTCACTGATAGTCATTATTGATGGGAGATCTTAGAGGTGGATAAATCTATGGGACCTGATCTAATGTATCCCAAAATGTTATGGGAAGCAAGGGAGGAAATTACGAGACCCCTTGCAGAAATATTTGCATCATCTATAACTACAGATGAGGCGTCTGATGACTCGGCGGTGGTTAATGTTGTACCTTTGTTTAAGAAAGGTTGCAAGGAGAAACTGGAGAACTATAAACCTGTGAGTCTGACTTCGATTGGGGTTAAATTGTTGGAGCTGATTACAAAAGACAGGATTTATGGACATTTAGAGAGGCAAAAATTGATTAGGGATAGTCAGCATGGTTTTGTGTGTGGAAAATCATGTCTGTCCAGCTTGATTACATTTTTTGAGGAAGTTACCAAAAAGATTGATGGCAGAGTAGTAGATGACGTTTATTTGGATTTTAGAAAAACCTTTGACAGGGTTCCGCATGGTACGATAATTAGTAAAGTTAAGTCACATAGGATTTAGGGTGAGCCTGCCAACTGGATACATTATTGGCTTAACGGCAGGAAACAGTAATGGTGAAGGGTTGTTTTTCGCACTGGAAGCCTATGATCAGTATTTCACAGAGACCGGTTCTGGGTCTGTTTTGTTTGTCATTTAGATAAATGATTTGGATGAAAATATAGAAGGCATGGTTAGTAAGTTTGCAGATGAGACCAATATTGGTGTCTTAGTAGACAGTGAAGAAGGTTTTCTAAGATTACAAAGGGACCTTGATCAAATGGACCAATGGGCTGAAAAATGGCAGATGGAGTTTGACCTGGATAAATGCGAGGTATTGCATTTTGGTGTAAAAACAAGTTTAGGGCTCATACAATTAATGGTAGGGCCTTGGTTCGTGTTGTAGAACAGAGGGACCTAGGGGGGCAGGTACATAATTCTTTGAAGTTTGTTGCATATAGACAGGCTGTTCAAAAAGGTGTTTGGCATGCTTGTCTTTATTGCTTAGTCCTTCGAGCACAAGAGTTGGGAAGCCAAGTTGAGTTTGTACATGGCATTGGTGAGACCTCTTCTGGAATCCTGTGTCCAGTTCTGGTTGCCCAGTTATAGGAAGGATATTATCAAGCTGGAGAGGGTTCATAAGAGATTAATCAGGATGTTGCCGGCTATGGAAGGTTTGAGTTATAAAGAAAGGCTGGATAGGCTGGGACTTTTTTCACTGGACCGTAGGAGGTTGAGAGGTGACTTGACAGAAGTTTATAAAATTATGAGAGGTATAGATAAAGTTAATGGTAGTTGTCTTTTCAAGACAAGGGGACATATTTTTAAGGTGAGTGGAGAGAGATTTTTAAAAAGACATAATAGGCAAATGTTTTACGCAGAGGGTGGTTCGTGTTTGCAATGAACTTCCTGAGGAAGTGGTGGATGTGGGTACAATTACAACATTTAAAAGACATTTGGATAATTACATGAATAGCAAAGATTTGGAGGGATATGTGCCAGGAGCAGGCAGGTGGGATGAGTTTAGTTTGGAATTATGTTTGGAATGGATTGGTTGGACCAAAGGGTCTGTTTCCAAGCTGTATGAGTCTATGACTCTATATAACTGTCATCATCAGGGGTTGGTGTTGGCCTAGTGGTATCATCTCAAAACTATAATCCAGAGACCCAGCTAATGTTCTAGAGACCTGGGTTTGAATAATGCCATGGCAGATGATGGAATTTGAATTCAATAAAATATCTAGAATTAAGTGTCCAATAATGACAATGAAACCATTGTCAATTGTCAGAAAAATCCATCTGGTTCATTAAAGTTCTGTAGGAAGGGAAACTGCCATCTTTACCAGGTCTGGCCTATATGTGATTTCCGTCAGTGTGATAGACTCCTAACTGCCTACTGGGCAATTAGCGATGTGCAATAAATGCTGATCCAGCCAGTGATTAAAAGTACGTGGACTGGATGAACCACAAGTGCTGTGGGAATAAGTCAGGATGAGGAATTCTTTGGGGAATTACTTGCCACCTGATTCCCTGAAGAATTTCCACTATCTATAAAGCTCAAGCTATCTGGTCAAAGTACCCCTCCATTCAGAACATCTGTCATTGGCGTATGGTAGCAACCATGTGTAGCATCTATAAGATGGATGACAGGTTATTCAGTAGCATCCACAACCCATGACCTCTCCTCAACTGGAGCATCTGCCAAGCAGGACAAAGTGCAAAATTTTCTTGGCATGAGGGAAGACCCAAAAGATCATCTTTGATCCTGCAGGACCAAATAAATCCCTAAACTTGCCTCAAACTACGAGATCATACTTCATCTCCATATCCCCACCCTCTCATCTCCAGGTGTTGCTGAATCTGATGTCCAATTTAATCATTGTCACCTCAGCTTGCTATACAGGAGAAGATAGTGGTGCGGTTGTAATGTCACTGGATTGATAAACCACAGGTCCAGGCTAATGTTATGGGACACTGTTTAAACTGGGTAACTGAGCAGCTAGTGACATTTTAACTAATAAATCTAGAATAAAAAGCTGATCACAGTAATCGTGACCAATTGTTGTAAAATTCATCTGGTTTACTAATGTACTTCAGGAAGGAAACCTGCTGCCCTTATCTGGTCTGAGTGACTTGACTCCAGAACCATGGCAATATGATTGACCTTAATTTCACTCTGAAATGGGCTAACATGTTACTTGGTTCAAGGGCACGTAGGAATGGGCAGCAAATGCTGACTTGGTCAGCAATGTTGACATCCTTTAAAACATTTAAAGAACAAACTTCTATCTTGTCAACCTGTGCAGACAGCAATAGAATTTCTCAATGAGACCTCTTGTGGTAGGAGGTCTGGGTTCAAGTCCTACCTGCTCTAGAGATGTGTCATAACGTAACAGGTTGATTAGAAAACAACTATAATACTTGAGTCAGAATAGTAAACAAAACTGGGAAAGCAAGATCTTATATTGTGGATTGTCACATTTCCGGTTTTTCTACCCTTTCATCTTCCTAAGGTTTCATATCGTCCCTGGATGGCACAACACAAGAAAACAAACTGCGTTTCATTCAGAACTTCAAATGGACTGACACTTTACAGGGAAATATTGCAAGGTGTGTCTCCTAATAATTGTATGTTTACTGTTGATTTAGATGTGATGAAATACAGTGATTTACCTTTTTATGACGGTGACCAAATTGGGTAAACTTTGTGATTACCTGTTTTTTGTTTTTGCTCCTCCTTGTCTCGACTGAAGGTGTTGACTTCTTGCAATGGTACAGTTATTTGGGTCTCATTTGACCTCCAATAGTCAAGTGACTGTTGGAGAGACGGAAAGGACTGCAGATGCAGGAAGCGAGAGTAAGTAAAGGTGGAGCTGGAAAAGCAGAGCAGGTCAGCCTGCATCCAAGGAGCAGGGAAGTCAACGTTTTGGGCCCAAACCCTTTGTCAGGACTTGGGAGGGGGGTGGAGATTGGGGGAGGTTGGTGTTGTAGGTGAGATGGAGATAGGTGGATGCAGGTTGGGGGTGGAGAGATTTTGAAGCTGGTGATGCAGATACAGGGTTAGTGTGGTTGGTCAGTGAGAACGGTGGAGTGGATAGGTGAGTCAGAAGATGGACAGGTTGGAGGTGGAGAGATTTTGAAGCTGGTGAAGTCAATATTCAGACCATTGGGCTGTAAGCTCCCAAGGCAAAATATGAGGTGTTGATCCTCCAGTTTACGTTTGGCCTCACTCTGACAGTGGAGGGGCCAAGGATGGATATGTCATCAGGGGAGTGGGAGGGGGAATTCAATTGGATGGAAACCGGAAAGTTGGGTTGGTTGGGGTGTGCAGAGTGCAGGTGCTCCGCGAACCGGTCCCTGATTCTGCATTTGGTCTCCCCGACATACAGGAGACCACATCGAGAGCAATGGATACAGTAGATGAGGTTAGATGAAGTGCATGTGAATATCCACTGGGTTTGGAAGGATTGTTTGGGGCCTTGGATAGAGGTAAGAGGGCAGGTGTAGAGGCAGGTGTTGCACCTCCTGCGGTTGCAGAGAAAGGTACCAGGTGTGGTGGAAGGGTTGTGGGGAGTGTGGAGCTGACAAGGGAGTCGCGGAATGAATGGTCCCTGTGGAAAGCAGACACGTGGTGGGGCGGGAAATATCTTTTTGGTGGTGGGGTCTGGTTGTAGGTGGCAGAAATGTCACAGGATGATGTGTTATTTCTGGGCTCCCTTTACCCTCCCCAGTCCTGACGAAGGGTCTCGGCCCAAAATCTTGACTTCCCTGCTCCTTGGATGCTGTCTGACCTGCTGTGCTTTTCCAGTTACACATTTATTGACTTAACTGGCTATTATTCATCTGAGGTTTTGATACTAAATGAAATAGTTGGAGGTTCATTTCAGATCTTTTTTCCAGAAAGAGATGTTTTTATGCAGCATTTCTCATAAGCTCAGGAAATGCCAAATGAACCACAACCAATGAAAAATGTTTGAAGTATGACATTGGAAATGTATCAGCCAGTTTCCACACTGCTGGGTCCAATAAAATAGCAATGATGTAATGACTAGATCATCTGTTTTAACAAAGCTGGCTTCAGAATAAGTATTGGCTGTGGGAAGAACTCCACAGCTCTTAGAATAGATATTTTGCGTTCTACTGGTTCATAAGTAGCATGGTGGATATGTGTGATGAAGGTTCTTGATTCATAATTCTATGTTGTGTGTTAACAAGGTAACTATTTGTAGTTTCATTTGAGTTCTGAGAATGATGATAGGTGGTCTGGAAATGTGCTGACGTACATTTAAATTAGGCTTTTAAAAATTAAAATTGAAATGAAATAATTAAGTGCTTCAGGAAAATATGGGTAAAATGGAGAAAATAAAATTCTTAGTGCCCTATGATCATGGAAGTCAGAGATGGAAGCAGTGCTTTTTTTTTTTTTGAAGAAAAACAACAGTGACTGTACATGCATCTTTCAGAGAACGAAGCAGGTTATTAAGACAGAAAAAGATCTCTAAGAGCAGCAGTGCATTTTTGGCAGTCTCCAAACAGTCAGGGCAGAAGAAAAGTCTTGAGTAGCTTAGATGTTGTAAGAGAAAAGGTCCGGAAACAGTGCTTTAAGATGTCAGAGCGGAATGCATCCTACAAACCTCAAGAGGTAAATGACTTGTTGGTAGTTTAAGGACCTGATGAAGAGATATAACTAAAAAGATAGCATCAAGAGAATGCAAAGGTTTGACAGAAAGAAACCAAGTACAACAATGCAAATTGAACAAGAAATTCAAAATTAGAAAATAAAACCTTTCAATGAGGTTTTGAGTACCCATAAGGATGTTGAGGATGAGAAGGTCTTATTTCTATCTTTATTTCTGCTTTTTGCAATAAGACTGTTACAAAACTTATATGGTCCAAAATAGTTTTCCTTGTGTGTAATACACTTTGTTCTTTTGTGAAAGGTATATTGGAAACCATTTGCGAATGTGCTCGCACAGTAAACATAGTAAACAAAAGTAAACTTCTGGTCAATTAATCCAGGTTTCACTCTGGGATATTACTTGGCCAATATTACCCTCATCTGAAATCATACCATGTTACTGGGTTGGTAATCAGTGGCCTGAGTTTAACACCCACCGTGGCAACTGGGAAATTTAATTTCAGTAAATTACATTTGGAACCATAGAAAATTAATATTTGAGGCAGTGACCATGAAATTACCAGACAGTCGTGAAAACCCACCTGGTGGACAAATATCCTTTAGAGAAGAAAACCTGCTGTGTTACTTGGTCTGGCCTACATGTGACTTCAAACCCATGATAATGTGATTGGCTTTAAATTGATCTCTGAAATGACCTAGTGAGCCAGGCAGCTGTGTGCATATGCAGAGATAGTAGGAACTGCCGATGCTGGAGAATCTGAGATAACAAGGTGTAGAGCTGGATGAACACAGGCCAAGCAGCATCAGAGGAGCAGAAAAGCTGACGTTTCAGGTCTGGATGCTTTCTGAAGAAGGGTCCAGACCCGAAACGTCCGCTTTTCTGCTCCTCTGCTGTTTTTTGGCCTGTGTTCATCCAGCTCTACACCTTGTTATCTATGTGCATATACAACTGTTTTCAGAGCTATGGTCTGGTTTTAATTAATGTTTGCCTATAATGAGCATATTTTGTCCTGAATTACATGCACAGTCGCTCAGCAAATAACGCATCTGTAAAGAATAGGTTACCTGTTTACAGGAGGCTGTTATGCAGAACTCTGCACCTGCGTCCAGTCACTTTTTTAAAAAAAAAAAAAACCTGTAATTTTGTTGCTGGAAATTTCAGCTAATCAACTGTTTAGCTGCACTAACAGCAGGAAGGAGGTTTAAAAAAATTAGGGCTAGGATTAGCAGCAAGGACCAGAAATCTAGCTAAAAAGTAGAGAGCAAACTAGCTGAAGTTGAATTAAAGCTAATGAAAGGAAAGAAGAGGCAGATAGGAGGGAATAACAAGATTTGGCGGAACAACCACAACAGAGGTGACTACAGCTCAGGGAATGAGCAGTAAGTGTTGGGACTGAAGGTAGGTTTGAGGAAGCAGGAATTAACTTGAAACAAAATTAACAATCACTTTCTTTAGAGAATACCATTTATCCAAATGATTTGATTTATTATTGTCACATGTACCCAAGTACAGTAAAAAGTTTTGTTTTGCGAGAAATACAGGCAGATCATAGGGTGATTAGACTGAGTGAGGCATACAAGGTTATAGCCACACAGGAAGTGCACAAATGCAAGACCAGCAGTAGATTTGAAATTTGAGAGGTCCATTCAGCAGTCTAACAACAGCAGGGAAGAAGGTGTTCTTGATCCTGTTGATACATGTGTTTAAGCTTCTGTATCCTCTGCCTGACTGAAGAGGTTGGAAGAGAATATTACTGGGTTGGGAGGGATCTTTGATCCTGTTGGTAGCCAAAGTCGGCCACATAAGAAGTGTAGATGGAATCTGTGGATGGGAGGTTGGCTTTCATGATGGCCTGGGCTGTTCACATAACTTTCTGTAGTTTGTTATTGTCCTGGGCAGAGCAGTTGCCTTGCCAAGCTGTTATGCACCCAGATAGAATGCTTTCTAATGTGTATCTATAAAAGTGAACATGCTGAATTTCCTAAGCCTCCTGAGGAAGAAGAGGCATTGTTGTGACACTGTCGCATCTACGTGGGAGATCCAGGACAGATTGTTGGTTATCATCACTCCTAGGAACTTGATGCTGTCAACGCTCTCCACCTCAGCTCCATTGATGTAGATAGGCATGTGTCCTCCTCTCTTTCGGAATTCGATGAACCATTCTTTAGTCTTGCTGACGTTAAGGGATAGATTGATATCATTGCAGCACAACACCAAGCATTCTATCTCCTTCCTATATTCTGACTTGTCATTGTTTGATATCCGGCCTACAATGGTGGTGTCGTCAGCGAACTTGTAGATGGTGTTCATGCGAAATTTGACCATACAGTCATGAGAGTACAGGGAGTACAGTAGGCAGCTGAGTATGCATCCTTGCAGGGTGCCAGTATTGAGGATTGTTGTGGAGGAGATGCTGTTGCCAATTCTCACTGATTGTGATCTGTGGGTCAGGAAGCTGAGGATCCAGTTGCAGAAGGCGAAGCCAAGACCTAGGTCTTGGAGTTTTAGATTAGTTTGGTTGGGATTATCGTGTTGAAGATGGAACTATAGTCAATAAGTAGGAGCCTGACACAGGTATCCTTATTATCCAGATGTTTCCGGGATGAGTGTAGAGGTAGGGAAAAGGCATCTGCTTTGGACCTGTTTCACCAGGAGGCAGATTTCAAAGGATCGAGGCAGGCTGGAACGTTTGAGTTGATGTGGGCCATGATTAACCTCTCGAAGCATTTCACGATGGTGGAGGTCAGAACCACCAGGCAGTAGTCATTGAGGCACATTGCATGTGTTTCCTTTAGTACTAGGATGATGGTAGTCTTCTTGAAGCAGGTGGCGACTTCAGATTGTAGCAAGGAGAGACTAAAGAATACTCCCCCCAGCTGGTCCGCGCAGGATCTGAGTGCACAACTGAGGATTCTGTCAGGGCCAGTTGCTTTCTTTGGGTTCACTCTGAAGGCCGATCTGATATCTGCAGTGGTGACTGAGGGTACGGGTGTATCTGGAGCTGTCGGGGCAGGTGACACTGTTGAAAGATAACTTTTACCAGTTTGCTTAAATCTAACTGGATTACACTCTGAATTACAGGTAAATGTGGCAATTACATGAAGTGCAGTATCTTCCCATAAGAAGCAAACAAATGATCAGACAGTCTGTTCTTGAGGGGTGAATGCTGACTGAGAGACTTCCCTGCACCATTTTGAATAATATGATGAGTCCACTTGCGCCTGTCATATACACAGCATCAGTTTAACATCTCCTTGGAAAGACAACTTGGTACTCACTTAGTATTAGACTGAAATGTTCAAATCCTTGAATGGTGCCTGAGCCACAACATTCTGACCCAATCTAGAAACTTGTTATCGAGCCAAGCTAACACTTGAGAATGATATGTAAAACTGATCCCTATGCCCCAACGGGCTGTTGTACCACGTCCAGTCCCTCTACACCTGCATTCCCCATACAGATGGCCTAAAGGCCCTCCGCTTCTTCCTGTCCTGCAGGCCCGACCAATCCCCCTCCACTGACACCCTCATCCGCTTAGCCGAACTCGTCCTCACCTTCAACAACTTCTCTTTCAATCCCTCCCACTTCCTACAGACTAAAGGGGTGGCCATGGGTACCTGCATGGGCCCAAGCTATGCCTGCCGCTTTGTAGGTTACGTGGAACAATCCCTCTTCCATAGCTACACTGGCCCTAAACCCCACCTCTTCCTCCGTTACATTGATGACCGTATCGGCACCGCCTCGTGCTCCCACGAGGAGCTCGAACAGTTCATCCACTTCACCAACACCTTCCACCCCAACCTTAAGTTCACCTGGACCATCTCTCTCCTTCCTGGACCTCTCTGTTTCCATCTCTGGCAACCACCTAGAAACCGATATCCATTTCAAGCCCACCGACTCCCACAGCTACCTAGAATACACCTCTTCCCACCCACCTTCCTGCAAAAATGCCATCCCCTATTCCCAATTCCTTCGCCTCCGCTGCATCTGCTCCCAGGATGAGGCATTCCACTCGTGTACATCTCAGATGTCCTCATTTTTCAAGGACCGCAACTCCCAATCCCCCCCGCAGTGGTTGAGAACGCCCTCGACTGTGTCTCCCGCATTTCCCGCAACTCGTCCCTCCCACCCCCTCCCCGCAATAACAACCAAAACAGAATCCCCCTCATCCTCACGTACCACCCCACCAACCTCCGGATCCAACGCATCATCCTCCCACACTTCCGCCATCTGCAATCTGACCCCACCACCAAAGACATTTTTCCCTCCCCACCCTTATCTGCTTTCCGGAGGGTCCACTCTCTCCGGGTCTCCCTTGTCCGCTCCGCACTCCCCTCCAGCCCCACCACACCCAGCACTTTTCCCTGCAACCGCAGGAAGTGCTACACCTGCCCCTACACCTCCCTCCTCACCCCCATCCCAGGCCCCAAGAAGACTTTGCACATCAAGCAGATGTTCACCTGCACATCTGCTAATGTGGTATACTGCATCCGCTGTTCCTGTTGTGGCCTCCTCTACATTGGGGAAACCAAGCGGAGGCTTGGGGACCGCTTTGCGGAACACCTACGCTCGGTTTGCACTAAACAACTGCACCTCCCAGTCGCGAACCATTTCAACTCCCCCTCTCATTCCTCAGACGACACGTCCATACTGGGCCTCCTGCTGTGCCACAACGATGCCACCCGAAGGTTGCAGGAACAGCAACTCATATTCCGCTTGGGAACCTTGCAGCCCAATGGTATCAATGTGGACTTCACAAGCTTCAAAATCTCCTCTCCTCCTACCGCATCGCAAAACCAGCCCAGCTTGTCCCCACCTCCCTAACCTGTCCTTCCTCCCACCTCAAGCCCCACCCCCATCTCCTACTTACTAACCTCATCCTGCCCCCTTGACCTGTCCGTCCTCCCTGGACTGACCTATCTCCTCCCTAACTCCCCACCTACACTCGCCTTTACTGGCTCCATCCCCGCCTCTTTGACCTGTCTGTCTCCTCTCCACCTATCTTCTCCTCTCTCCATCTTCTTTCCGCCTCCCACTCTCTCCCTATTTATTTCAGAACCCCCTTCCCCTCCCCCATTTCTGAAGAAGGGTCTAGGCCCGGAACGTCAGCCTTCCGGCTCCTCTGCTACTTGGCCTGCTGTGTTCATCCAGCTCAGATTCAGGATCTGCAGTTCCTACTATCTCTGTACCAAGGTACTGTTCATTTTAAGAGTAGAATCTGTTTTGGTCTTAAATCACTTCAGCTTTTCACCTGTGCTGTTAACTCATCTCACCCAGAGAGAATCATAATTGGCCTTTATATTCCTGGACAGGATATGGGGCCAGGGAAGGAAGCATTAGCCTGAGTACTTGCTGTTATCCTGCAATATGTGCTGAAATTGTAGTTAACAGCTCAGTAGTGTTGTCCTCACCCTGATGTTGAGTCAGCTGCCTAGATAGCGACAGGTATCAAAGGAATCACATTCCAGGTTGAGTGGTACTTCATGTGTACTGTACAGAATACGTAACAATGTCAAGCAAAAAGAGCAATTGGTTCATTCAACCTGTCTTTTTTAAAAAAAAAATCTTTCACGGGATGAGGGTGTCACTGGATAGGCCAGCATTTATTGCCCATCCAAGAGGGCAGCAACCATACATGTAGTCCATGGCAGGACATTAGTGAACCAGATGGGTTTTTCTTGACAATCTGCAATCCTCTCATGGTCATGATAAGACTCTTAATTCCAGACGTTTATTGAATTCAAATCCCACCATCTGCCATGGCAGGATTTGAACCAGAGTCCCTGGAAACTTACCTGGGTCACTGGATTAACAGTCCAGCAATAATACCACTTGGCCAACCCCTCCCCTTGAGGTATGTGTTAAGTACTGTAACTCCACCAATAACCATGTAATCTCCAAGCAATAAATGCACATTGGTTGTACAAATTCTAGGGAATTTCTTGGTCTTCAGAAGGTGATCAAAACAAGTTCCAGAAATATTGAGATCATAAAGCACATCATCCAGTGTGCCAGTTTTCATACACACCAATAGCAACTCAGTCAGGAATTCATTTAGATGAAAATCCTCGATGGCAGGGAGGAATGATTTTATTATGAAAAGTTCTGGGGAAAAGTAATATTATTCAAGTTACAATTGAGTAATCCATTCTCCATACAGCACAAACTCTGATTACACAAGCTGTAATAATGGTACTATTCATCAATGAGTGGGTGACTGACAGTCCAACGAACTGCATCCAGAATTTAAACTCCATACAGTCACTTTGTCACGAACTGTATTGAGGGCCTGTGTAGGACTTGCAAATTCTGCTCTGGCTTAAACAATGGAAATATGTTTTTTTTAAAAGCTGAATAGTCTAATAGTGACTTTTATGGCTCAAGTCCTTTCTAATGCCAAC
Source organism: Rhincodon typus (assembly GCF_021869965.1). NCBI lineage: Eukaryota > Metazoa > Chordata > Chondrichthyes > Orectolobiformes > Rhincodontidae > Rhincodon > Rhincodon typus. Next base: position 6,279,873 of record NC_063336.1, read on the forward strand.
TGTCAGCAAATAACATTGCATGGGAATGAAGGCACACAGAACAATAACAAATGAACATCTTGATGCCTAAGGCATATTAGTGAACAAAGAAGAGTTTCAACAGATTCCATAGAACTCTAAATGAAATCAATTTTCCTTCATTTTAATTTTTGAAAATCCCCTAATGCACTCCTCCTTTTACACTCGATCACGACCAATCTACTCAGGTGCATTGTGTTCTTTTCTGAAATCTGGAAGTTAAACATTCAAGAGTGAGACAGGTTCCTTCCTGCATGTTTCCCTTTAATTGATAGTTGTTTGCTAGTTTGGAGCCCCAGTATTGCTTGAACAAGATACTTTTTACACAGCTTTTTGTCTTGCACTCCAGAGCATTTGCAAGAATTGCAAAGTAATAGGGAACTAAGTTTTATACTGTATGAGAAGTGAGTATGTTGATTGGTTGGAAAAGTGACTGGTATTGATAGAACTGTTGCTATGGCAAATACACCAGTTGATGATGACTGACTGTTAACTTTGGAAATTTGTCAGGCAGGTTGACTGTAATTGGTTAAAGCGTTGCCCTGAGGAATGAGCCAGAGAATGGCTGTTGCCTATTTTAAATTGAAACAGTATACTTTCGATCTACCAAGAACAGAGCCCTGTATTAATATGTAGCTTCTGGCATGCACAAATATACCACGCTGAGTGTCCAACTGGCAATCCTGAACTGGTTGTCAGCACAGTGCTTAGTGCATTCAAGATTATTTAGCAAGTGGTGTCCAATCGTGCAATCACATCTAATGTTGGAGACTCTGGTGTTTTACAAGCATGGCCTGGTATGGTGGTACGTTGTCTGTTGCAAACAGCTGCATTTGCCAATTAACCTTCACTCTCTTCTGATGGGTACAAAATATCTTCTCCTTACATTGGTATTTTTCTAAATGTCCTGATGAGCATAAGAAAATTTCAGCAAAATATCTTGTTTCAGCAATCCCTATAATTAGTGACCTTAATCATCCCTAAACCACAGCTTGTTTGTAGTTACAACTGCTTATAGAGGAAGAACTTTGGGTTAACGTAGAAAAGCAATGTGCATTAAAAATGCTTAGTAGCACCAATTTTCTTTAAAATTGCCACTTTGATGTAAGGTGGAAACGTTTAGAATTTTCAATGAACAATAGGGCTAAGTTAAAAACAAAATATTGGAGAAAATCAACAGGTCTGGCAGCATCTGTGGTGAGAGGAATAGAGTTAACATTTCTTCCGAAGAAACAGCTAACTACTTCAATGCACATATTGAGATTCTTATAGTGCCACATGCTATAAGGTTAGCTTAGTCAGAAATCTTGTTAATAGGGTCTAGCCATTTGCTCATCTTGCAGATATTTTTAGTCAACCTGTCCAGATGTGTTATGACACTCTGCACTAAGTGGGACTTGAACTCCAAACTTCTGACCCAGAGGTAGAAACACTATCATTGTGCCACAAGACCCCCTTTTGCTCACCTTGCAAGCTTGATGCTGAAATAGCTGTGCTGCATCTTGTTGGATAATGATTATCCTGATCAGATCATTTCTCACTGAGTCACAAGAACTTGCAAAATTGGACCAAAGGCACAGCAGTTTCAGATCTGAAAAGTGCTTGGCTTAACTTAAATTATATTGCAAAGTGAAGTATCTAAAAAAAAATTAACAAGCTAAGCAAGCATATTCATGGTGCTGCTATGCAGTGGCTACATGTGTTATATTCTCCATTTGACAGGATGCTGCCTTCAATCCAAAAAGGCTTTCTGCCTTTCAACAACATTGTTTGAAATTCCGTGCTGGTGCGATGCTAGGTACATAAACAGCAAGCCTGAATGATTGGTTGATCAAATCAAACTGCAAATTCCTTCAGTTTGTAATAGGTGAAGTATGTAGACTGTAGTAAAACCTACATGTGCTTGCAAAACCCAGAACAGAGCACACACTGTTAGATATAATTCTGTCATTGGTCAGCACTTGCTTTATTTAGTTTGAGTGAATGCAAATTCCCTGAGCCAAGTTATAGCCTTCTCATTTGCTGAGCTAAAGGTGTTTAGTCAATAGAAAGGTCACTCTTCAGTAATGTCCAGCATTGTGGCTCTTCACAGATGTGTCAGGGATTTGTCCTGAGGCCAGAGCAGTGAAAGTGGTCTACTTTGAGGCCCTGGCTTGTCCTGAACCAGTTTAGCAATGACAACTATTACTGTAGCAGTTCAAAGCTTGAAATGAAAGAAAATTATTTGAACAATGCTAAGAGCTACATTAAACCAATTTAGGCTGATCAGTTGACCTCATAACGTGGTTCATTTGCACTTGTTAGAAATGGAATGCATTTGTACGTAGGGGCCATTCTGTGCAGACAAGAAGAATTCTTGTGCCTTTTTTAAATTACTGGGATCTTGGAAATCTTACAGTTCTTATAGTCCCCTGCTGCTTTTTCCATGGAAACGCCTTGTCCAATCTGTTGAGTAGCTGACCTATCAGCCTTTTCCTTTTCCTGCAGTACAACTTATGATCATTTGAAATTTGGCATTTTTGTATTTGTCCTAATGAGTGCAAGATGAAAAGCTGCAGCATAAGTTACAGCCTTACAGCCAAAAACAATGTTGGTTATTTATCAAATTGTGTACACCATATTATTGATGGCTACATTTGCCTCGTGGATCAGACATTAGTCATGAAATGCATTGTTATGTCCTGAAGAGGTGGAAGATATTCTATATCAGTTTGATTCTGTCTTTGATGACTTAATACTGATCCTTAAAGATGGTTAGGGGGTGAGATAACAAGGTGTAGAGCTGGATGAACACAGCAAGCCAGGCAGCATCAGAGGAGCAGGAAAGCTGAAGGGTCCAGACCCAAAACGTCAGCATTCCTGCTCCTCTGATGCTGCCTGGCTTGCTGTGTTCATCCAGCCCTCCACCTTGTTATCTCAGATTCTCCAGCATGGGCAGTTCCTACTGTCTCTGTTAAGGGGTGGGTTGTTTTGAGTGGGTGGGGGGAATTCCTCTGCTGGTTCAATCATACCAAGCACAAATGAAGGTGGTTGTCATAGCTGGTCAGTCATTTCGGGTCAAGGGCATATCAGGGCAGTGTCCAACTGCCTTCTGCTTCATCAGCAAGCACCCTCCATCTCCGAAGGGGTAATGTTCACATAATCATAGAATCCCTACAGTGCAGGGGAAGGCCACTCAGTCCGCTGAGTCTTCACCAACCTCCGAAGAGCATCCCAGCCAGGTGCACCATATTCCAAATGGCTCTTGAGATAACACCTTCCAAACCAACAACCACTTCAGTTTAGAAGGACAAGGCAGCAGATGGTGGGAACTTCACCACCTGCAATTTCTCTTCCAACCTACTCACCATCCTGATTTGGAAATATATTGCTGTTTTCCTGGGTCAAAATTACGGAGCTTCTTCTAAAATAGCATTATGGGTCTAACCATGCCAAATGGACTGCCGTGCTGTTAGAAGGTTGCTCATTGTCACCTTCTCAAGGATAACGCAGGATGTGGGCAATAAATGCCGGCGCAGCATCCCAAGAAAGAATAAAATGTGATTTAACTTGTTAGGTGACACAGATCCATACATACTGCAGAAGGCCAGCAGTGAATGCCTGATGTAAAATGGTTTCTGAAGGCATTTTCAGCGAGTCACCAGGTATATGGCTGAATTGCAAGCTCTGATCCCATGTTTCCATTCCATGCTACCTAACCATGTCACCTTCCTTCTGTGTGTAATTATATCCAAGGTTCTGCCCCCTGTAACCTCTGCACTGCTTTACTTTTAGACTTGCCTATAACCCTCATTCCTGTCTGCAGTATGATTGCTTACTCCAGGAGTGGGAGGACGATAAAAAGGGCAAGTCGTAATACATGTCAATATGTGCTAGTTTTCAAACAGAGTTCCTTGTATTTTGTTTTAGAAAAGTAATTATCTCCTTCAAAACCCGTTTTGCTGATTTTTGGATTCAATTGCTTCAAAAAAAGATGAGAGAGAAACCTAGACCTTTTAGTTTAACATCTTCAGTTAGAAGAATACTGCCGTTTATAATCAAAGACAATGATTGAATACTTGGAGAGAAATTAGAGGGCTAACCTGTATTTATACATCACTATCAGAATAATAGTATCTATCAAAGGAGAAATTATAAAGAATGGGGAGCAGAATAGAGACTTTAAGAAGCTTTTAATCTGCAAAACAAAGCATGCGTATTGTTCATGAAGAAATGACCAATCATCCTGGCAATCGCAACCACCTGATTGAAGTAAGACAATGATGGAATGTGGCAATGAGGGTCATGAAGTGGGCAGTGGCATTCATTAATGGATGTCTGGACAAAACTGAGATAATACTGTGCAATTTTCAGATCAGGTTCCAGCTCCTGGGATTTATAAATAAGGACTGCATGAATGAACAATTGTAGAAACTTGAGCTGACTAGGCAAAGCCAACATACATTCATAAAGGTTGAAATTTGAGTAATTAATTCAAGTGATACACAATGGAATACCAATGGATGTAGTTTGTGAATTTTCAGAAGGCATTCGATAGGTTGTTGCATACCAGATTGTTAGCTGAACCTTGTTTCTGGAATTGAAAGCGAATAATTGACCTGGTTAAGAGATTGGTGGGATGGTGGAAGACTGTGATTAAGGATAATGGATAAGTACTTAAAATGTAAGGAACTGAAAGTAGAATCCTGTGCTGGGGCTTTATTATTCACTATGTTAGTAACTTGGGTTTGTAGAACTCTATCATCAAAATTTTCCAATGACACAATGACCCAGACACTTCAATTACCAAATTGTCACTGGAGCAGTGCGGGCTGGAGTTTTTCATTGCAACCTGGCAGATTCCCAGATGCAGCTGATTGTTCAACTTTTCCTCCGTAACTATGAAAAACCTCATCTAACAACTGGGTAATTATTAAGCTGAACCTCCCAAAATGTACTCCTCTGGCCTTGATAAGCATCTCCTCTCCCCACTGTGGGGAGAGAAACAGTTGACATTGAGTCAAATATACATGAAACTTGACCTGTCTTTCGCCGTCCACAGATGCTGTCAGACCAACTGAGTATTTTCAACATCTTGTTTTTCTTCCTTGTTGGACAACATCTGGAGTACTGTCTATAGTTTGGACACCATAGCTTCAGTTATACTGTTTGCTGAAGGAGTGCATTGCATGAAATGCTATCATGATGCCAAGGGTTAGATTACGAGGAAGATATTAATTAGATTTCCATTCCTGAAATATTGTCATCTTTTAAGTGAGGTTTTTAGGTTTTTGAAATATATTGATTAGATAGATAAAGTGAAATATTTTCCACTCATGGGGAAATACAAGAATAAGGGAACTTAACCTTAAAATCAGACATTCAGAGAGATTTAGGAAACACTTCTTCATACAAAGAACTCTGGAACTTTCTGCCAGAAATATCTCACTGTGATGTGCCAAACTATGAAATGAAATGTTAATACTGCCACGCAATAGGGATACATTAATTGCTGAAAAGGAGACTTTAAAGAAAAAGGTTGGAAAGTTTGCAATTTCTGTTAATGATTAAGCTTGTCCTGGTTCCCCCTCGTGCTGTAGAATTGGGAAGAGAAGGTTTCCACACTGCAATTTGTCGAGAAACCTGGGTCAAAGGTTTTGCCAAAATGTGAAAGAAAATCTACAAATGCAGGGCAGTCGGGGTTAAAACCTAATAAAGTTGGTAATTTACTACTGGCATGTTCAGATCTGGAAATCAGTGAACATGACTGACAAAGTAGTTTCAGTCTCTGCTTCTTAAAATCTTTCAAGGTCTGCTATGTCATTAAAATTGTACTAAACCAAACAGTGCAAGATGTCCCAGGCTCGATATTTGATGTGTTCAATAATGTTAACTGGAGTGATGATTGAGATGCTGCAGTTGACCTCAGTATCAAGGCAAGTAAAGGAAAGCAGCCAGTTTGTCAATATTCTGTATATGGATGTTGAGCAATGACAGGATGACCCATATATGATGAATAATTACTTAGTGTCAGTCTTCACGGTGGAAGACATGAGTAAAATCCCAAAAATTTGAGAGTCAGGGGGCAGAGCTGAGTATGGTGGCCATCGCCAGGGAAAAAGTGCTAGTAAAACTGATTGGCCTGAAGGTGGACAAATCACCTGGACCAGATGGACTACACCCCAGAGTTCTAAAGGAGATAGCTGAAGAGATAGTGGAAGCATCAGTGGTGATCTTTCAGGAATCGCTAGAGTCAGGGAGAGGGTCCCAGTGGACTGGAAAATCGCTAACATGACACCCCTGTTTAAAAAGGGAGTAAGGCGAAAGATGGAAAATTACAGGCCAATTAGCCTAACCTCAGTCATGGGCAAGATTTTGGAGTCTTTTGTAAAGGATGAGATTTCTAAATATTTGGAAATGTATAGTAAAATAGGGCAAAGTCAGCATGGTTTCATCAAGGGGAGGTCATGCCTATCAAATCTGCTAGAATTCTTTGAGGAAGTAATGACCAGGGTAGACCAAGGAGAACTAATGGATGTTATCTACCTGGACTTCAAGAAGGCCTTTGATAAGGTGCTACACAGGAGGCTGCGGAGTAAGATAAGGGCCCACGGTGTTAGAGGCAGGGTGCTAGCATGGATAGAAGATTGGCTGTCTGGCAGAAAGCAGAGTGGCGATAAAGGGGTCTTTCTGAGGATGGCAGCCGATGACCAGCGGTGTTCTGCAAGGGTCAATGCTGGGACCACGACTTTTCACTTCGTACATTAATGATCTTGATGGAACTGTGGGCATTCTGGCTAAGTTTGCAGACGATACAAAGATAGATGGAGGGACAAGTAGTATTGAGGAGGTGGTAAGGCTTCAGAAGGATTTGGACAGGTTAGGAGAGTGAGTAAAGTGGCAGATGGAGTACAATGTGGGAAAGTGTGAGATCATGCACTTTGGTAAGAAGAATTAAAGAATGGACTAATTTCTAAATGGGGAGAAAATTCAAAAGTCTGAAATGCAAACCGACTTGGAAGTTCTAGTACAGGATTGTCTCAAGGTTAACTTGCAGATTGAGTCAGTAGTTAGGAAGTCAAGTGCATTTATTTTGAGAGGACTTGAATATAAAAGCAGGGATGTACTACTGAGGCTTTATAAGGCTCCCGTCAGGCCACGTTTGGAGTATTGTGTGCAGTTTTGGGCCCCATCTCTCAGGAAAGATGTACTGGCTCTGGAGTGCATTCAGAGGAGGTTACTAGATTGGTCCCAGGAATGGAAAACTTAACATGAGGAACATTTGAGGACTGTGGGGCTCTCATCATTGGAGTTTAGAAGGATGAGGGGGGATCTAATTGAAACTTACAGAATACTGAATGGCCTGGACAAAATGGATGTTGGGAAGATGCTTCCATTGGTAGGAGAGTCTAGGACCTGAGGGCACAGCCTTAGAGTAGAGGGAAGGCCTTTTAGAACGGAGATAAGGAGAAACTTCTTCGGCCAGAGAGTAGTGAATCTATGGAATTCACTGCCACAGAAGGCTGTGGAGGCCAGGTCATTGAGTATGTTTAAGACTAAGATAGATAGGTTCTTGATTATCAAGGGTTACGGGGAGAAAGCAGGAGAATGGGGTTGAGGAACTTATCAGCCATGATTGAATGGCAGCGCAGACTCGATGGGCCGTATGGCCTAATTTCTGCTCCTATGTCTTATGGTCTTACTCCATGGAAAATTCCTCCAGCATTCTCTATCTAGGCTTGCAAGTGAAGGATGGTCACTTGGGTGGGGAATGGAAGACGTACCTGTGCGCATTTTGACTCTTAAACGTATGAAGGAGCTGACTCCTTCAGAAGAGGTGGTGTATTTTTGAGCCCTGTTTTTAAAAAGGTAATTTATGAATGTAAGGTCTGCATTCCATTCTGTTGGAATCAACTGTCTTATTTTCAAGTGCCAGTGGTAACTTCAGTTCTCTCTGATCTGCTTAATGCAGTTTCCATGCATGTTCTTCACCGTTAATATGGAGGGAAAGGGCATGTCCTTGTTCATTGCCTGTCAGCCCACATAGCCACTGCAATAGATTACACTTCAAGGTAGGTTGATGCAGATTTCATTCCTTTATGAAGCAAATGTTTATTAGAATATTTCAATTTTGTTCTTGTAGTGCCCAGCAGGATGCTATCTTTGATCTGGTTTCCATGGAGTTTAACGTAGCTTTGTGGCATACCAAATATGCCTCCAGACTAGCTGGAAAGGAGGAGTAAGTACATCATTTAATATACCATTCTTGTATTGCATGTTCTGGATTCAAATAATATGAATTAATGTCAATTCATCTGTGCTTAGTATAACAGTGGATGAAGCAAAAGATGTGCACAGAAGCTTGAGGAATGCAGCTGGAATCTTCAAACACATTAAGGTGACAAATCACTATCTTAAATTTAACATCTGGCTTTCTCAATCTTTCCTTCTTTTGACTGATGGGCCAATTGGCTGCCTTATAAGTTACAAATTTCTATGATTCACAGCAGTGAATCATAGAAGGTAGTGAAGGTCTGGTTGTAGATTGTCGTGATGCTCCCTTATGTAAGAATGGTAAACGACAGCGAGGAGAATATATCCCACCCCATCTTATCCTCCCCTAAAGGTAGTGCTGGTCCAGAGCAGTACAACATTTTCAGGACTTTGCTTGTATCTGTTGGAATTTGTGATCCAACCTTAGACCACTCTCAACAATGCTATGTTATATTAGCTTTGATTTCATTTGTTTGTGAAACTTTGACAATTTCTTATATTGCCACCAGTCCTGTAATCATCCCCCCCTCCCTCATCCTCAAACTAAATAAGTGCCAGTTATTTATTGGCAACATTCTTTCATCTAGAACCCTATCCCTAACAGTACTTGTGGGTATACCACATCACAGACTGCAGCAGCTCAAGATGCTGTCTCACCACCAACTTCTCTTGGGCTATTAGGAATGGGCAATAAATGCTGGTGTTGTCCATGGACAAATTAAAAATAAATGTAACAGTATGCCTTGCTTGGCCATATCAGAGGACAGTTAAAAGTCAACCACAACAGTGTGGGTCTGGAGTCCCCTTTAAATAGATTTTGTGCTGAATAGAATGCTACTTCTCAATCTTCCTTCTCCAGATACCGTAATCTATTTGCAGGATTTATATGAAGGTGCTGGTGTTTGACTGGGGTGGACAAAGTCAGAAGTCACACAACACTAGGTTATAGTCCAACAGGTTTATTTGAAATCACAAGCTTCTGAGTTTGTTTGCAGGATGGATAGGGTGACTGGTTTTCATTTATAAAGATCTCTGAATTATCACTTAAAAGTTACTGCTTGCAGGAACTAGAAAGGGAAAATAAACTATCTTTACCTACAAGCCAAAAACAGCTTCTTCTTCAGAGGTGCTATGGATTCTGCCTAAACAGTTGCATCCAAAGCTCCATTTGCACACATCCCTCTACTTAAGCTTGTCTGTAACCAGCAGCTGTGTAAACAACACTTACAATGAGTATCAGGTAACTTGCTTTTAAAGGGTGTAGCAATCCTTGGCTTTTAAAAGTTCTTTTCCCATTTCAGTCCACAATCATTAAATACAGAAAAATAAAACGAAGCAGTCTTTACCCTGGGTAAGAATGGCAGATTTCTTTCCCTAAAAAATGACACTTTATTCCTGTGCTACAAACTGTGTGATTATAATTCAAGCAATCCAGCAATTTTGCAGGTCATGACAGATCTGGTTTATTTTCAGATTGCTGCTTGTGCTTGTTGTTAAAAACCGAAAGAACTGCAGATACTGTAAATCAGGAACAAAAACACAAGTTGCTGGAAAAGCTCAGCAGGTCTGACAGCATCTGTGAAGAAAAAATCAGAGTTAACGTTTTGGGTCCAGTGACACTTTCTTAGAACTATTCTGCTTATTGTTCCTTGATTAAGTGATGAATGTTTGTTTTTTTTTCCTCCTCCCTAAATACTGATTCCTGGGTACTGGGTAATTTTGTGCCACCCCAGAGAGATGTCCTTGTCAGTTGTACTCTCCCTAGCTCATTGACTCAGACAAGGCCTACTACCTCAATCCAGGGAATGTGTAGGGAAAATCTTGGATGCCCTTTATATGAGGCTGATTGTCTTGAGGGTTGGCATCATATGCAGTGATTTTAATATTTTCACTTTGGTACAAACATTCCTACACCTGCCTCTGTCCCTTGGTATTGGTTGTACTGACCTGCTATTTAGAATGTGATCTACAGCTGGTTCTCCTATAACATGATAGTTGCGTTCATGCGTGACATTGTGCTATTTTAAAAAAAATCACATTATAGGGAAATCGCTAGAAAATCACTATACGTGTACAGCAGAAAATTCGCATTATCCAAACTGCATCCACTATTCTTCAATCGTATTACAGTCAATTTGCTTTGATGAAATCTGCATTATAGCAGAACTGCCTGTATTTGGTATATAACTTGCTCGTTCCCATACAGTTAAGTGCTTGGAAACTCTTGAATGTACTCAGCATGTATTTCAATCTGATCTTGCAAAAACTGTTACCATTAAGCAGGAAATGACAGCTGTACTTGGATAGAAATCTTTTCTCATCATAAACTCCAAAGACCCGAGGAAGACAGTTCCAATTTCAATGTGAAAGCATTATATAACTTTGTTTCATTATGTTGATATATTAGAGAGTGTAGAGGACATCTAGTCCGAAGGTGATTGATTTAAAGTATATTGAGCTTTGTCTTCTTTTTGTTTTTATCTCTTAGTACATTCAAATTGATGTGATTAATTCAATGTAATTTTAATCTTTGAAGGAAGGTGAAGTAAGCAGGCTTGTTACAGCACCTGAGAAAGGAAAGGATCTTGAATCACGGGTTCTAGATACCTACATCATTCAGTGTCAAGCTGAGGCTCAAGAAGGTATGAATGGATAGCTGTGTGTTTAGTACTTTCAGTTCTTTTTCTATAATCAAAGCTACTTCGATATAAATTTGGCCTCCATTATTAAATGGTATTTCGTGAATGATGTTATTAGATTGATAACCCAGACAGCCTGAGTTCAAATTCCACTATGATAGTTTATGTTGAGTTTTTTACGAAAAGTAAGTCTGGATTTAAATTGTTAACAGTAAAAGTGATCATGAAGCTGTTGGACTACCACAAAATCCAATCTGCTTCCCTAATATCCTTCAGGGCAGGAAACCTGTTGACCTTTACTCTGGCCAAGATGTGACCTGACAATCAGTGCTGGTGCCAAATCACTACAGTGTAGCTCTTGTCCAACTGATGCAATGTGTTGTAGTGCTGAGCAGCTTTTTTGTGCCTTTGAATGCTAATGATTCCAGTTTCAAGTAAGGGGAATAGCAGGAAGTAGGCACTATGCAAGGAGAGAAAAATGTATAGGTAAATCATCACTTTAAAAAGATGGGGGACATAGCATTGGTGAAAAAAATACACGTTTTGTTGAAACTTTTTGCCCTGCACTCAAAGGGGCAAAACACAAGTATACCAATTTTAAGTGAAATATTTATGCTATATATGAGGGGAGAGTGCCCATTAATTGGTAAGTGGACTCCAACTGGTAGATGCATTGCCATGGAAAATGTACCAGTTAATGATTATTGAAAATTAATGATTAGGCTTTGTTTAAATTTCAGATTGAGCAGGTTGATTGGTCAAGGTGTTGCCTTGAGAAATGAACTAACAAATGTCTGTCACCTATTTTGAGTTGGAACATGTGCAATGTGTGCACATGTTTTTTTCTGTTTGCAAAGAACAAGGCACTATCTCTTAATATAAGTAGCTTCTAGTACATGCAAGTGTGAGCCTAACTAACAACCTTAAATTGGTTGTCAACATAATTCTCAGCACACTCGCGATTATCCAGCACAAAGCCTGGTTCTGAAATCATATCTGATGTTGGTCTCTGAGAGATAGTAAGAACTGCAGATGCTGGAGGAACACAGCAGGCTAGGCAGCATCAGAGGAGCAGGAAAGTTGATGTTTCGGGTCAGGACCCTTCTTCTGAAGAAGGGTCCCGACCCAAAACATCAACTTTCCTCTTCCTTCAGCTCCACACTATTATCTGATGTTGGTCTGATCGTGCTTTGCGAGCAAAGGTAGCTTAAGTACAGCCAGTACCTTACTATTTGTGAACAGATGGCAGCATATGTTTGACACAATCCACTGGTCTTTGATATGTATGACCTGTATGCCTGACATCCCTTAGGTGCTGTAAAACGTAAAGTACTTTGCGCATTTATTTAAGATGCAAACTGTCTCTTTGGCATGATGGCAGTTACTATCAAATGATGAAATATTGTAGCAGAAGAGAGTAACAAATTTGTCTTTTAATTGAAGTGACCATCGCAAGAGCCATTGAATTGAAGCACAACTCTGGTCTGATTGCAGCTCTGGCCTATGAAACAGCCAATTTCTATCAGAAGGCTGGTAAGTTAACACACGTTTTCTCTCCTATTTGTGCTCTCTCATTCTTATTTCTACTCTTGCTTGTATTAATTCTTGTGCATCTTTCTTACACAAATAGCAATTGAGATCTGCAGAGATTCAGTGGTCCCTTGTGTGATAGCAATAAACTAGGTTTGTTTGTGCCTGAGGTATTCCTTTTAATTCAGAGGACAATATCATCATAAAAACCAAAAGAACTGCAGATGCTGTAAAAACTCAGTAGGTCTGGCAGCATCTGTGAAGGAAAAAGCAGAGTTAACGTTTCGGGTACGGTGACCCTTGCTCAGAACATCAGATGGCTTCATGGGCAAATGTTTAATGGCTCTCCTTCGTGTCTGAACTAGTTTATTTAATGGTTATATAAGGTGTGCAGGTTAGAGAATTTCGGGTACTTCCTCTTGTTTAAACTGAGCTCGGCTGATATCAATAGGAGCAGTAAGGGAGGTGACTGCAATTGGCTAGAAACGGAAATCACGCAGGGTCACTCGAGGCTAATGGCCCCTGCTGGCTGTACAATAGCCGTCAATGAGAACATCCACCAAGCATGTGAGGGAAACTAATTTAAATTTTATTATTTCTTTGATTTTACAAACTAAACCCTGGATTAAAATATTATCTTCCCATCTCCCAGTGTGTTTTGCATGGAATTTGTAATTGAAGAAATGTTGGACATTTAGATAGAACTCTTTGTCATTATAATAATGATATTGTAACTGATCCAATTGCATGCTAACAGAGAGAGTCTTTTATGTACAATGAAAGAACTTAGTAATTTGTTCTTTGTCTCACATTGTACGCCAGTAATGGGAGACAGGGCTGAATATTCCTTCTGCATCTTGGAGTGTTGAAGTTTCTTATAGCACTCTTACTGCAACCCTCCTGAGACCAGCTCATTTGGCACAAACTTAAGATTCAATCTGGTACCTTCATGGTCTCCACAGCTCTGCTCTTCATTGGATCAGTTTTCAGCACCATCAAAGAAGCGGATAGGGCTTTCACTGAAATAAAAATAGGAATGACAAGTATGCAAGTTAAAAATAGAAGTTGCCCATTTGCTTGACTGGGTCTGCTGTCGTTCAATAAGATCCTGACTAATCTATTTGTATTTCAAATTCTACATTTCCTATCTAACCAGATAACCGTTGATTACCTTTCCTAACAATAAATCTTCAGATGGGTCAGTTTTTGTCCAATGTGTGCAGGAGGGTTTCCTGACACAGTATGTAGATAGGCCAACAAGAGGCGAGGCCACATTGGATTTGGTACTGGGTAATGAACCAGGCCAGGTGTCAGATTTGGAGGTAGGTGAGCACTTTGGTGATAGTGACCACAATTCGGTTACGTTTACTTTAGCGATGGAAAGGGATCGGTATATAAAGCAGGGCAAGAGTTATAGCTGGGGGAAAGGCAATTATGAGGCGATGAGGCAAGATTTAGGATGCATAGGATGGAGAAGGAAACTGCAGGGGCTGGGCACAATTGAAATGTGGAGCTTGTTCAAGGAACAGCTACTGTGTGTCCTTGAGAAGTATGTACCTGTCAGGCAGGGAGGAAGTGGTCGAGCGAGGGAACCGTGGTTTACTAAAGAAGTTGAATCTCTTGTCAAGAGGAAGAAGGAGGCTTATGTAAAGATGAGGCGTGAAGGCTCAGGGCGCTTGAGAGTTACAAGTTAGCCAGGAAGGACCTAAAGAGAGAGCTAAGAAGAGCCAGGAGGGGACATGAGAAGTCTTTAGCAGGTAGGATCAAGGAAAACCCTAAAGCTTTCTATAGGTATGTCAGGAATAAAAGAATGACTAGAGTAAGATTGGGGCCGGTCAAGGACAGTAGTGGGAAGTTGTGCGTGGAGTCTGAAGAGATAGGAGAGGCGCTAAATGAATATTTTTCGTCAGTATTCACACAGGAAAAAGACAATGTAGTCGAGGAGAATACTGAGATACAGTCTATTAGACTAGACGGGATTGAGGTTCATAAGGAGGAGGTGTTAGCAATTCTGGAAGGTGTGAAAATAGATAAGTCCCCTGGGCCGGATTCTCTGGGAAGCTAGAGAGGAGATTGCAGAGCCTTTGGCTTTGATCTTTATGTCGTCATTGTCTTCAGGAATAGTGCCAGAAGACTGGAGACTAGCAAATGTTGTCCCCTTGTTCAAGAAGGGGAGTAGAGACAACCCTGGTAATTATAGACCAGTGAGCCTTACTTCGGTTGTGGGTAAAGTGTTGGAAAGTATTATAAGAGAGAGGATTTATAATTATCTAGAAAGGAATAATTTGATTAGGGATAGTCAACACGGTTTTGTGAAGGGTAGGTCGTGCCTCCCGAACCTTATTGAGTTCTTCGAGAAGGTGACCAAACAGGTGGATGAGGGTAAAGCGATTGATGTGGTGTATTTGGATTTCAGTAAAGCGTTTGATAAGGTTCCCCATGGTAGGCTATTGCAGAAAATACGGAGGCATGGGATTGAGGGTGATTTAGCGGTTTGGATCAGAAATTGG
>NC_063336.1:6314822-6316095 GCF_021869965.1 Rhincodon typus
CCAATTTCTGATCCAAACCGCTAAATCACCCTCAATCCCATGCCTCCATATTTTCTGCAATAGCCTACCATGGGGAACCTTATCAAACGCTTTACTGAAATCCATACACACCACCATATAATGTCGCTAAATGAGTAATCCTGAGGCCGAGGCTAATACTCTGAGCATGCAGATTCAAATCCCATTACTGCAGCTGATGAAATTTACGTTTGGTTAATAAATCTTGAACATAAAACTGGTCCCTGAAACACTAGTCTTGTAACCATCATCAGTTGTTAAAACCTACTTGTTTCACTTAGGCTGTTTAGGTAAGGAAATTTGTTATTGTTGTCTGCTCTGGCCAATACCTGACTCTAAGTCCATAGCAGTATGGTTGACACTTAACTGCCCTCTGCAATGGCCTACTAAGCCACTCACTTCAAGGGCAATTTGGTGAAAGAATAATTTTTTTTAAAATTCCATTTTCCAAGTGTACCTTAATGTTTCTCCAATTTGGTGCCAGCAAGGTGATATTGTGAGGAGAGCATCTGGAGGTGGGATTCTTGGTGAGGTGGCAGCCTGGCCTGACAGTGGAGTCACAGACTCCTGATTGTGATAGGTCCAGAGCAGAGACTCCAGGTGTCAGCAGTGGCCGAGCCAGGGCCTCCTGGTTGCTGGAGGCCAGGAGTAGGGTCTTCTGCTTATCAGTGTGATGGTGGTGTCAGTCCTGGTCGCAGGGGGAGTGTGAGTCTAGCATAGGACCCAGCATTGATGGCCTGTCAGTGAGGTGGGCTCTCTGCTCCTATGATGCTGCTTGGCCTGCTGTGTTCATCCACCCCTGCACCTTGTTGTCTCGGATTCTCCAGCATCTGCAGTTCCTACTATCTCAGCACTTGAAGATTGGCGACTCTGACATTGGTGGGTCTGGCACAGGTGTTGTCAGCCAGTTCAGGACTGCGGGTGGAGGCGGCAGAATGAAGATGAACTCTTTTAGCTTTGTCTTTTTATTCTCAAAATATTCAAATGGTGCTGGATTGTGGCTTCAGTTGAAGCTTTTCACTTTATTTTACTGTGTTGTTCATTGTAGAATACAAGTGACAATAGGTCATTATTCATTCATTCATTCATTTAAATTCCCTAAATAATATGAGCGTGATGAAGAATATAGATGTTGAAGAAAAAAAATCCACCATCACCCTCTGAGGCCAAAAGGGATAGATAATAAAGTTAGTATGGCCAACATAATGCTGACCCACTGTAACGCCCAGTCCCAGAGGGGAAAGGGCAGTGTGTC
>NC_063336.1:6316105-6342967 GCF_021869965.1 Rhincodon typus
GGGCAGTGTGTCTGACCCACTGTAACGCCCAGTCCCAGAGGGGAAAGAACTACAGTTTTCTGATTTGAGGGAGCTTAGATCTCTCTTAGGATCGCTGTCTTGCAGTTTTGCGTCCACACTTTGTCACCGAGTTGAGACTAGCTGCAAGTCTCGTCCCTTTTTCCGCCCACAGTCCCTGCCGCGGAGCATTGCTGGCTGTTGTTCTAGCTCCCACAGCCGCCAGAGGCACTGAGGCTGGTGCAATTCACTGATGGACATGGGAATCAGCCACGCTGCTTGGAGCCTCTGTGCTGGCACCCAATTTCCCAGGCGCTAGGATCCGGTTACTGATATCTCACCTGAAACCTACTTCCTTCATTCTTTCTGGGCGTTTGTGGATGTTTCTGCGTCCGGAAGTGATTTCATATTCGGCCTCGGAAAATGGAGCCAGCCGGAGAAAGCAGAGAGCAGGTAAGAGTGGGTTGTAGAAGGAATGGGCTGAAGGCGAGACACTTGGAGGTAGTGTCAGCGCAAATTGGCTCTGAACGGTGCCTTTTCCCATGGGATTAGGACCAGTTCTATCCATTCCTATAGGACTAGGGTCAGTCCTGTCCATTACTATAGATTAGGGCAAATGTTATCAATTTTAATAGGTTTACTGCTATCTCCCGTGGATTTAGGGATTATTCCAGTGCTGCCTATTTATAGGATTAGAGTCAGCTGCCCATCCGTATAGGTTCAGAGTTAGCGCTGCATACTCCTACAGGATTAGAGTTAATGCTGCAGTTCTATAGGATCATGGTTAGTGTGGTCTATTCCAACAGAATTGGGGTCAGTATTGGCCCTTCTTGAGACACCTCTTCAGTGGATTTGTTTTAAAAAGGATGTGAGTCAAAACCAGAAAGTCTGCAAAGTATAGGGTGTACCTGTGTCTGAGTGAAGGTAAATACAAGTCCATCCATGAAAGGTAAATAGTAGTTTGTTTACTCTGTGTAAATGGGCCAGTTCTCTCATGTTAACCGTTTGTGCTCTGAATTTCATTACGAATGTCCACTGGGTTTAGATAATCACTGTTCTGTCTTCATGTCTAAATAGTCCACATTTGCATCAAACAATCAAAGGTTGGCATAATTTCCAAGTGTCCTGTGGCCACACATTCCTACTGGATCTGGGGATCAAGGGATTCAGGCTTAGAGTGGGATTCCTAGAGTTCCACTCTCCTGGAAATGAGCCAACCAGAGTCAGACAATCCCTGTCTTAACTTCTGAAATCCTGGTGTTTACTGTGGCGCAGTCAGCCAGCTATCTGACTATGAAGGGATTCACAGCTGAGCAAGAACATCTGATATCGCCCACACACACACACAGTGTGCAGTAGGTATCATGTGATAAAAAACAGATATTGCAATCCTGACTCAAGCAGCTTCCTTTTCTAAAAACCAAAAGAACTGTGGATGCTGTAAATCAGGAACAAAAACAAAGTTGCTGGAAAAGCTCAGCAGGTCTGGCCGTATCTGTGAAGAAAATGTCAGAGTTAACGTTCCTCAGGTCACCGGACCTGAAACGTTAACTCTGTTTTTACCTTCACAGATGCTGCCAGACCTGCTGAGCTTTTCCAGCAACTTTGTTTTTGTTCCAGCTTCCTTTTCTGGCTGTTTACCTGATTAAGATCAGCTCAGGTGAGACCAGAGAATCACAGCTCGAACTTTATCTTAGTCTGAGTTAGAAACAGGCCACAAAATTCCATTGGGAAGACCATCCCAGTTTGAGGTACTTGCATTGAGTAATCGTGGAGTCAGTCTGTTCTCTTAACCAATTCTCAATCTCCCACACTAAAAGGAGGAATTCATTGGAGAAATTAAGTATTTTTCTAAGCCCTTTTTGAGGGCCCTAGTTCTTTCTGGGATTTGGTCCTTATTCGTATATGACCTAGATAGTACCTGTTGATAGGATAGTTGATTGCAGCTGTTTATATACAGACTGTGAAAAGTGACACCATGTAATCGTACCTGAAATGCTGAAGGACAGGAAATGCTGCTGGATGCTAGGGCATTCCCCCATGTGTGCCCAAAAGGTTGAAGTCAGAAACACAACAGAGCTAATGCTCTGATTTTGAGATTAAGTCCCCTTGTCCTAGGTCCCTCCAACAGTGGGAGAGATTTCTGTCTATCTGCTCTACTAATTCTTTTTATAATCCTCAACACTTCAATAAAAACACCCTTTAACTGTCTCTACTCCAAGATGGGGAGGCAATGACCTGGTGGTATTATTGCTGGACTGTTAATCCAGAGACCCAAGTAACATAATGGAGACCCAATGCGAATCCTGCCATGGCAGATGGTGGAATTTGAATTCAATGAAATTCTAGAATTGAGAGTCTAATGATGACCATGAATTCATTGTCAATTGTTGGGGAAAACCCCATCTTGTTTGCTAATATCCTTTAGAGAAGGAAACTGCCATCCTTACCTGGTCTGGCCTACATGTGACTCCAGATCCACAGCAGTGTGGTTGACTCTTAACTGCCCTCTGGGCAATTAGGGATGGGTAATTAAATGTTGACCTAGCCAGAGACCCCCAAATCCTGTGAATGAATGAATAAATAAAAAATAGAAATTCAAGGCTAGATTATGTAATCTCTCTTCATCTAATGCTTGGACTCTGGCAATGTGTTAGTCAATCTGTATCGCATTCCTTCCAAGGTCAATGTATCCTTCCTAAGATGTTGTCCCCAAAGTTTTCAGAGAATTTCAGAAGTGGTCTATCCAGGCTCTATCTCTAAGAAAACATTCTCCCTTTTATATCCTAGCCAGCCAGTTATTCCATTAGCCCATTAGAGTATTTTTGCAACTGACTGATACATTTCAATGCTGTATCTGCTTTACGGTTGGGTAAACATTTTAATTAGGTATGAAGATTACATGATAGGTCAAGTAATCCAGAAAGAACCAATTCACATTCAACAGGGACAAACACCCTGACCAGCAGAAATAATTTTTCTATGTATGCAACCTGCTCCCCTTAGTATCTTGAAAATTTAAATTAATTCATCTTTAATCTAAACTCCATGGACTACGCTAGTTTCTGTCATTTCTGTTTATGACAAGTTATCGCTTAGAATTCAGGTGTTATTTTGAGTAAAACTATGTGGCACACCCTCTAAGACCACTATTTACTTTGTAAGATGTGGTGCCCAGAACAGCTTACAATATTCCAGGTGTGGTCTAATACAGATTGCTTATCGCTAGCATTGCTATCTTTTAACAAAAACAGGAATTGCTGGAAAGACACAGCAGGCATAGTAGCACCTATGGAGAGAAAGCAGAGTTAATGTTTCCGGTCCAGTGACCCTTCCTCAGAACTTTTTAAAAAATTTATTTATGACATGTGGGCTTTCTGACTGAACCATTAATATTTGCCGATCACTAGTTGCCCCTTGAGAAGGTGGTGGTGATCTGCCTTCTTGAACCACTGCAGTCCACCTGCTGTGGGTAGCCTCACAACACCCTTAGAGAGGGAGTTCCACGATTTTGACCCAGCGACAGTGAAGGAACGGTGATATATTTCCAAGTCAGAATGGTGAGTGTCTTTGAGGGGAAATTACAGGGGGTAAGGTTCCCATGTATCTGCTACCCTTGTCCTTCTAGATGGAAGTGGTTGTGGGTTTGCAAGATGCTGTCTGAGTATCTTTGATGAATTTCTGCAGCACATCTTGTAGATAGTACACACTGCTGCTACTGAGCGTCGGTGGTGGAGGGAGTTGATGTTTGTAGATGAGGTGCCAATCAAGCAGGCTGCTTTGTCCTGGATGGTGTCAAGCTTCGAGAGTGTTGTTGGAGCTGCACACATCCAGGCAAGTGGGGAGTATTCCATCACATTCCTGATTTGTAGACTATGAACAGGCTTTGGGGAGTCGTGAGATGAGTTACTGGTCACAGTATTCCCAGTGTCTGCTCTTGTAGCCACAGCATTTATATGACTAGTCCAGTTCAGCTTCTGGTCAATGGCAATCCCCAGGATGTTGATAGTGAATGATTGAGTGATGGTATTGCCATTGAATGTCCTGTTGGACATGATAATTGCCTGGCACTAGTGTGGTAGTGGTAAAGTTGCTGGAGTAGAAGTTCAGAAACCCAGACAAATGTTCTGGAAATGCAGGTGCGTAGAAATATAGATAATAGGAGCAGGAGTAGACTATTCATCCTTTGAGCCTGCTCCAGCTTTCAATATGATCATGGCTGATCATCCAACTCATACACTGGAGAGAGTGCAGAAGAGATTTCTGAGAATGGTTGCAGGGATGAGAAGATTCAGTCACAAGGAAAGATTGGAGAAGTTCAGACTGTTTTCCTTGGAGAGGAGGAGGCTAAGAAGAAATTTGCTGAAAGTTTTCAAAATCATGAGGGAGCTGGATAATGAAAATAGAGAGAAACTATTCCCCCTCATCAAAAGATATGTACTAGAGGGTACAATTTTAAAGTGTTTTGCAAGAGAAGCGAATATGAGGTGAGGAAAAAAAAAAAGACTTTTCACACAGCAATTAGTTCGGATTGGAATGTGCTGCCTGGAAGTGTGGCACAGGCAGGTTCAGTTGTGGCATTCAAGAGGGCATTCAGTGGCTCCTTCAATAGAAATTATGTGCAGGGTTATGGAGAAAAGGGAACAGATTGACACAAAGTTAAAATGCTGCACAGCTGGTGCAGATGTAATGGACCAAACAGCTTCCTCTGCAACGCAACAATTCTGTGATTCAATGGTTTGGTTGTGGTGGGAAAATGCAATATTTCCATGTTTCCTGATTACTCAAAACTAGGTAGGAATCTGAATTAAGAGGAGGATGCAGAGGGCTTAAAGGAGCCTCAGATAAGCTTGGAAGAATAAGGCAGATGGAATTCAGTGTGGCTAAATGTAAAGTTATCCCAATTTGATATAAAAAACAGAAATGTGGAAATGTAAATTGGGGACCAGGAAGTATAGAGACCTGAATGCCCTTGTTCGTAAATCACTGAAAGCTAATATGCAGGAGGACCAAGGAACTAGGAAGACCAATGGTACATTGACCTTTATTTCAAGAAGATTTGAGTACAGGAGTAAAAATGTCTTGCTGCAGTTGAACAGAGACAGCCTTGGTGAATCCACCCTGGGGGGTACTATGTATAGTTTTGTTCTCCCTAACTAAGAAAGCATCTGCTTCTTAGTCTGATCGCTGAGATAGTGGTAATGCCCTCTGAAGAGAGATCGAGCACATTGGGCCTGTATTCTTCAGAGTTTGAGTGATGTCATTTGAAGCAACTAGATTTTGTCAGGGAAGGAACGGTGATATATTTCCGAGTCAGAATGGTGAGTGTCTTGGAGGGCAACTCACAGGGGGTGAAGTACCCATGTATCTGCTGCCCTTGTCCTTCTAGATAGAAGTGGTTGTGGGTTTGGTAGGTGCTGTCTGAGGATCTTTGGTGGTGAATTTCTGTAGTGCATCTTGTAGATAGTACACACTGCTGCTACTGGGCATTGGTGGTGGAGGGAGTGGATGTTTGTGGATGAGGTGCAGGTCAAGAATCAGGAGACTCAGATTAGGATTGAGGAGAGGAGGAATTTCTTGGTGAGTGGTGAATCTGTGAACTTCGTTAACATGGAGGGCTGTAGAGGCCCAGTTATTGAGTACTTTCAAAGCAGATGTTGATAGGTTTCTTAATATTAAGGATATCAAAGGATATGGCAATAGTGTTGTAAAATGGTATTGAGGTAGAAGACACCCATGGTCTAGTTAAATGGTGGAATAGGCATGAGAGACTTCTTTATCCTTTCATAAGACATGGTTGTTGCTGGGTCAAATGCAGGGCCAGTGTTTGTTGCTCATTACAGATAGTCCTTAACAGAGTGACATGCCTGGTCATTTCAGAGGCATTTCCAAGTTAGCCATAAACCTGAGAGTCTGGAATCCCATGTAGGCCATACCAGCAAAAGATGCCAGATTTTCTTCCCTAAAGGACAATAGTGAGCCAGCTCAGTGTTTACAAAAGTTAATGATAGCTGTCACGATTTCTGGCTTTATTAATAAATCCAGATTTATTAATGGAATTTAAATTCCAGAGTTGCAATGGTTGGGAGTTGATTCTAAGTTCCTAGGGCATTCCTAGCGACTTTGGGATAACTAGGCTCGTGATATTACTGCTCAGTTTAGCTCAGTTGCTGGATGGTGCTGTGTGATGCTAACAGGGAAGGTTCAACTCCTGAACCAAAACAGAAGTTGTTGCAAAAGCTCAGCAGGTCTGGCAGCATCTGTGAAGAAAATATCACAGTTAATGTTTCAGGTCCTGAGGAAGGGTCACCGGACCCAAAATGTTACCTGATGTTTCTCACAGATGCTGTCAGACCTGCTGACTTTTTCCAGCAACTTCTGTTTTTGTTCCTGATTTACAGCATCTGCAGTTCTTTCAGTTTTTATGTTCAACTCCTCCTGAGGTTACTGTGAATGACTCTCCTTCTCGACCTCTCCCCTCACCTGAGGCATGGTGACTCTCAGCTTAAACTATCATCAGTCGTCTCCCTCTAATAACAGAGCAGATCTATCGTCCAGTAAAACTTTTCCTTTACGCCTACTCCAATTTCTTTCCTATGAAAAGGAGATTTCCTATTGGAGGAGATTTAATGAAGATGTTCAAAATCGTAAGTGGTCTGGTCAGAGTAGATAGTGGTCCCATCGGCAAAATCTGGAG
Organism: Rhincodon typus; assembly: GCF_021869965.1. Classification (NCBI taxonomy): domain Eukaryota; kingdom Metazoa; phylum Chordata; class Chondrichthyes; order Orectolobiformes; family Rhincodontidae; genus Rhincodon; species Rhincodon typus. The sequence continues at coordinate 6,322,800 of NC_063336.1, forward strand.
AAGCAGAGGAAACAGCCCTAAGGAAGATGGCAAAAGAACGAGGGCTGACGCACGTAAAGACCCTCATTTTAGATACTGTCTAATTAAGCACTGGAATGCAATACCTGAGAGTGAGGTTGAGGCAGATTTAACTACAATTTTCAAAGGGGAGTTGAATAATTATTGAAGAGAAAAATGTTGCATGGTAATGGGGAGGGATTGGAGTAAACAACTGGTTGGTCTGCTCTAAGAGAATTTTCATGGATTCAATGGGCTAAATGCCTACTGTTCATGTTGTAATCATTTGATGACTCTGTTATAATGCTGGAATATGTGCTGGGGGATATTTGATTAAAGTTACTCGATAAATATAAGTACACAACTCTGGGCACAATATTTTTGGAAATATGTACAGACTTTTGGGAGGATTGGTGGGAAGGAGTTGGAGACAACATGTGACTTCAGGATGCTCCACCTTGCACTTCAGCCATTTTATAGGAATGGTTTTGTGTATGGCTAAAACTTATCTAATCCCTAATTTAATCACTCTGAAAGACAGAGAAATCTGAGCCTGAAGAGATGGAGTCAGAGAAAAAACAGCCACAAAGATTCATTCACTTTTCAAATGGAGACATCATGGAGGAATACAGCACTGAAGAGGAGAGCGAGGAGGAGCATAAAGTGTTAGAGAGAGTTGATCCTGTAAGTTTACCAGCAATCTGATTACAGTAGTCTAATCATATTCATTTCTTGTAACAAAAGCAGATCCAATGTTTTAATTATACAACTGAAGTGGGAGCTGTAGTGTTTATTTAATCACATGATCTTTGTACACAGGCTGCTTATCTGTCTCCCATTCTCCAGCAATTTTCTATAAACCCACATCTTCCCATGAACTCCCTAATCTCACACCAGCTGTCCTTACGCATTAACCAGCTTCTCACACCATAGCCTACCATCTTTCCTATGTACTCTTTAACCACACACCAGCTGTCCTCACACATTAACCAGTTTCCCAAAGCCTAGCCCTGATAGCTTCCCATACACCTCTTCCCTTAACCCCCATGCCATTCTGTCCCTCACCATCCTCACCAACTGTCCTACACCCAAACACTCGTGCCTCACCAGCTGTTCGCCACTAGCTTCTTATATACCCATAGTGCCAACATAGCTCCCTAGTAGGTGCCTATACCAAAAAATCACTTGCCTATTCACCTACCCTACTCCCATCAGCTTCCATAAACCCACTGTCTTGCTCATTGGGTAGTGAAAGAGATAGCTATGGGAAAGAGGGAAAAGTTTTCAAAAACATCTTCCATATTTTGAATCAACCTGTTCAGAGATGTTATTACACACTTCTGGAGCATGTGGGTCTTGAACCCAGGCCTCCTGGCTCAAAGATAGGGACATTATCACTGCACCACAAAAGTCCCCTGAAAAACATCTTTCAAATAAAGATCACCACAGGCAGCTGGGTTAAGTCCGAAAACATGCTCTGCATGAACGTTTTAATTGTCTGCGAAAAGTCATGTTTCATGTGCCAATTGTTTTGCAGTCCTCACTCTCCTGGAACCATTTCCTGGTGTTTTGGGTGATGAAGGTTGCAAGGACATCATTATTCAGTGAGTATCATAAAGACTGGACTGAGCAGTGGGTGATTTAGGAGAAAATTAGACTGCATTTTTCTTAGGAGGGGAGAGATGGAATGGGTGATGAATGTTTTAAAATAGAGATGGACTGCAGTGAGCATTTGATCTGCTGGTTTTCTTCAGGTCCTGAAAATATGTAGGGTCATGCCCAGTAAAGATTTCAACTTGCTAACTTTCATGATATGGACATCAGTCAATGTGACCTTTTAAATTTGACTTTAAAACGTGGACAATGCTGCAAAGTTGGCTGCAGAGAATAAGGTGACTTTTATCATTTCTGCACAAAGAAGCACCTCTGGTCTTTGGATAGGTCTTAATATAAATGACAATGCGCAGGGTGCCCTGCCTTGAATTGATGTTTTGAGATGAAACTACGTGTGGAATTTAGAGTCATAGAATTTTTATGGATGAGGAAGAGGCCCTTTGGCCAATTGTATCCATTCTGGTCATAAAACACCCATCTACACTAACCCCATTTTCCAGCATTTGGCCGGTTGCCTTGTATGCTGTGGCACTTCAAAGACTCATCTAAATATAACTTAAATGTCTCGAGGATTCCTACCTCTACCCGCCTTTTAGGCGGTGGGTTTCACATATCCACAAACCTCTAGATAAAAACAAATTTCCTTAGATCCCCTCTAAACCTCATGTTCATTACCTCAAAACTGTTCCCCTGGTTATTGGCCTTTCTACTAAGGGGAAAGGTTTCTCCTGATCTGCCCAGTCTATGCCCCCAGAACTTTGTATACCTAAAACAAATTTCCACCAAGATGAGGAGAAACTTTTAAACTCAGAATTGTGTGAACTTTTCAAATTCCCTACCCCAGAGGACTGAGAAAACTCAGTCTTTGAGTTTGTTTAAAAAGTAGAGGTTGATAGATTTCTGATTACTAGTGGCTTACGGGATTATGGGGATGGGATGGGATGGGTGAAAGGCATTGAAGTGTTTGATCAGCTAGGACCATGTTGAATAGTAGGGTGGGCTTGATGGGCTGAATGATCTACTTCAGTTCCTATGTTCTTAAGGTAGTGGTCCAAGGCAGGGGTAGGGTGAGTTTTTGAATCACTGCAAGTGGTAATTTAGTTGTGACAACAAATAGCTGTACTAAACCTGCTCACTATGCAGTTCCATTAGAAATTTACAACGTAAGAAGGTATCTCACTAGGCAACTCAGTACAAACCAGGAACTGAATATTCCTTATTTGTGTTTTGTTTTAACTAACAGCAGTGAACGGCCAGCACCATAACTACATTCTCTAACATTTGCTCATTTCTTTTCTCTTAGCCTGTGACTTTCTTGGAGAAAAGCTAGCCAATCTGTTTGGATTGACATCAGCCAAGTACCAATACGCAGTAGATGAATACTACAGTGTTCGAGACCAGGTCACCTCAATATAATTAATTCTTAGGTTAAATATCAGTTTTGTTATGTAAAATTACTTGAGCAAGGACTGTCTCAAATATTTCACACTAATCCTGCTGAGGTTATTGACAAATTATTTCATGTTAATAACAATTATCAGGTTGTTGATAGACTGTCTTGAATGATTTATACAGTTACTAATCCAGTGTACAATGATCAATAGGTGTAGGTGTTCAGGAAACCATGTAACCCCAGCTGTGGTGATGTGTTATAGTTGACTCAGAGAATCTAAGTTGCTGTGGCAACATGCGTGCTTACATACATGTTGTTGATTGGAGCTATGGATGGTGATAGTAGAGATTTCAACTTTCCACTACAGGATGGACCAATAGTGTCTCTGACTCTTATTGCCTGCCATTGAGAAGCGTTGGAAGGATTTGCAAGTTAATACTCCAATCTTTTTGGCCATGTTATGAACACACCTTTCATGGATGTTAAATCCTAGAATACAACTAGAACCCAGGGCAAGTCTGGCGCAGAGGCTCAGACACTACCCACTGAACCAAAAGAATCAATTAACATAATGGTATACAACATTTGAAAGTGCGTCTTTTGCAATTTTGGGGTTAGAATTAATAATTTATCTTGCATTAATGTCATTTGCAAAAAAGGGAAGGGAGAAAGGAGGGGAGGACACATGCAGCAAAATGATAGAAAAATTGGCACTGCCATCAATTAATACTTACTCAACAATGACCTGCTTAATGATGCTCAATTTGAGTTCTGCCAGAGCCATTCAGTCTCTGATCTCATGACAGCCTTGGCCTAAAAATGGACAAAAGAGCTAAACTCCAAAAGGGAGATGAAAGTTACTGGCCTTAAGGAGTGTGGCATCAAAGAATACTTGCAAAACTGATGAGAATTGGGGGAAATTTTCCACTGGTTTGAGTCATAGAATCATAGAGTTGTACAGCACGGAAACAGACTCTTCAGTCCATGCCGACCAGATATCCTAAATTAATCGAATCCCATTTGCCAGCATTTGGCCCATATCCCTCTAAACCCTTCCTATTCATGTACCCATCCAGATCATAGCTGGCACAAAGAAAGATGATAACAGTTCTGGGAAATCAATCATCTGAGTCCCACAGCATCTCTGTAAGAGTTCCTCTAGGAGAATCTTCTAGGCTGAACCATCTTCAGCTGCTTTATCAATAACCTTCCCTCCATCAGAAAGTCAGAAGTGGGATGTTTTCTGATTAAATACACAATATTTAGCATCATTTACAACTTCACAGACACAGAAACAGGTTTTGTTAATATGGAGCATAGCCTAGACAACATTCCGGCTTGGCCTCGATAGATGGCAAGTAACATTAGCGCCATACATGTGTAAGGCAATTGACTATCTCAAATAAACTCCTTTACATTCAATGGCATTACTGTAATGAATCCCCCACTACCTATACAATGGAAGTCAACATTGACCAGAAATTGAACTGTACTAGCCATACAAATACTGTGGCTACAAGAACAGGTTAGTGGCTGGGAATTCTGCAGTGAGTAACTCACTACCTGACTCCCCAGAGCCTATTCACTGCCTTCATTGTTGCTGGGTCAAAATCCCGGAACTGCCTCCTAACCAGGCAGACTGCAGTTGTTGGCTCACTACCACCACATTCTCTAGAGTAATTAGGGATGGGCAGTAAGCGTAGGCCTAGCCCAGGACACTCCTATCCCTTGAATGAATTTTCAGAAAAACGGGAGGGGCGCGGAATGGAAAATTAACAAAAGTTATGCTCGTTTCTGTTGAAAAGTTTAAAGCTGAAGATGTTGCTGCTCTTCCTTTCTAGGAGGAATGTGAAGATGGTGATGAAATGACAGTCGTGGAGGATGTAAAAATGAATGAGAGACAGCATCTTCCACTCCAGAATTTTCAATATGGTACTTTAGACACGGTGGAGCAATCAGGAATTGCAAGCAGTGAAGACTGCAAATACACTGTACACTATAATAATGAAGCAATTGAAGATAATGCAGATACTGATGATCAGATAAAGATGAACAGCAACTAATGACCAATCATTGATTACTTCCTTTACTGACAGCTTGTTTGTAGTGTTAGATGAACACATACATTGAGACTGTAAGGTTCCCACTTGCTTTTACCCTCCTCTCTTCTCTGTTGAGGTCCTGATGTAGCACGTTATTGTTCTGTGGTACACCATCCTCCAATGCCTCATTGCCATCCTACATGCTGGAGCCTAATAGTTATTTCCAGGGAAGGTGATGGCCTAGTACTATTATCGCTGGATTGTTAATCCAGAGACCCAGCTAAAGTTCTGGGGGCCCAGGTTCCACCATGGCAGATGGTGGAATTTGAATTGAATTTTAAAAAATCTATAATTAAAAGTCTAATTGATGGAAAACCCCATCTGGTTCACTAATGTTCTTTCAGGAAGAAAATCTGCCATCCTTACCTGGTGTGACCTACATGTGACTCCAGACCCACAGCAATGTGGTTAACTCTCAACTGCCCTCTGAGCAATTAGGGATACACAATTTTTGCTGGCCTAGCCAGCGATGCCCTCATCCTGTGAATGAATAACAAAAAAAGAATAACCAACAAGCTGTTCAACCACTAAAGGCATCACAGCTGACCCTGCCCTCAACTAGTGCTCATACGGGTATAGTTACTGGGTACAGATCGGGAGTGGGAGTTCTGATATTCTTTGCCCTCCTCTTCAGTCCAGGAGTAGTAAAGGTCTGTAAACTGCAACTACCATTTGTTTTGCAGCTGAGATCAGCACAAATATTGAATTGGAATGTCGCTGGTCTGTGAAGCGCAGGTAGGCTCTGCATAGTTCAGATATCTACTGACCAGTTACCCAGCTAATCTTCAGAAATAACCTGAGTTGCTAATGCCAGCTAATCATTTTGTTTTTTGATCAACAAAGTGTTTGACCTAAAAGAAATTCAATTTTAACAGTCCACGCAGACAGGAGATTCTGCTTTCCTGATATGAAAGTCAGGCATACTGTACTCCTCTTGATCATAACCTGCTGCTTTATGTCCAAAAGCTTAAGAATAATGTCCTGTGAAATGTAACCAGCTAACCTATGCAGCATACCACCAGGGCCTTTGGCTTGCCACTGCTTTTCCTTCCAAGAACACCCTGCACACGACAGTTTGTTTGGTTATCTGCAACTGAATTATAAGAATCAACAACTTGCATTCGTGTACTACCTTTGATGTAATAAAACAGCCGAAGACAGTTTACAGGAGTGAAACAATTTCATAAGAAAATTAAGCAAAATTGACACCAACCACCTAAGGAGGTATTAAGGCAGATGACCAAAACTTAATCAAAGAGGGAGCGCATTAAATGAGAAGAAAATGGAATGGCAGAGAAGGTCAGGGAGGAGGTTTCAGAGATTAGGCCATGACAGTTGAAGGCAAATCTATCTGTATGAACTAAATAGTGTTGAGAATGCTTAACAGGCCAGAATTAGAAGAGCACAGAGTTTTTGGGACTGGAGGAGATTGCTGAAATAGGAAGGAGAGCCCATTGGGGCATCTGAAAGCAAGGGTAAGAACTTTAAAGTTGAAGTATTACTCAAATAGGAGCTGAAGTCTCCTCCATCCTTAGGCATTAATTTGGGACCGAGGATGAACACTCTGGTTCATTGGGTTCTGAAATGGCTGCTAAATCTAATATGCAGACTGTAGACTCTGTCAAAAGCCTGGCAGCTGATGTTTGAAAGGTTGGGTAGATAAGTTGTCTGGACATTGTGTGCCTTCTCCGATGCCTCAACTTCACCCCTAGGTATTCCTGATGAAGGCTCTAAATGGATTCAGTTCCTTACTGAATGAATCATTTTCATTTTGTTCAGTCACGGGTCAGGGCTTCCCATGAATTTGTTGGAACCTCTACAGGATGCTTTGAAGGCATTCCTAAAACCTTTGTTTACATCTTGGGGAGATGTGACTGAGCCAAGGTATGTCAAAGAGCACAGGTGTTGATGGATGAATGGGTCACCTGTGGACACAGGCAACAGAGATTTCGATGACCTCAAGTTTACAGAGTTTAGAATGGAAGAAGCTGACCAGCAGTGTGTGAGTAACATCAACTCTGGAGGTAACAAATGAATACATGAGGGCTTAAGCAGTGGACGAGCTGAGGCAACATTGGAGTTGAGCAATACCACATTGGTGGAAATAGGTTAATGATGGTACAGATATATGGGAGGAAGTTCATTTTATAATCAAATATAACCAAGGTTGTGAATAGTTTGTTCAGCCTGATCTACTATGGAGGAATGGAATAGATAGCTAAATCATGCAGTTAGTAGAGACAGAAGACAATGGCTTCAGACTTCCTAATATTTATTGGAAGAAATCTCATTCAGTACTTTGTATCCAAGAAGCACAGAAGCAGAATTCATATTTGCTTTTCAAAGCGAAGTGAATAAATATTAGAAAAAGAGCACTTTATAAAGGTAAAGGAAGGGAATGGAACTAAGTGGATATTGTTTTCAGAGACAGAATGGTTACAATGGGCTGAATGACTTTCTCATTCCTTGAATTAAAAGCAAAAATTGTGAATGCTGGAGAGCTTAAATAAAAATAAAAAACAGAAATTGTGAAAAAAACTCCATTCAGATGCTGGCAATGATTCTGAAGAAGTCACATTTGACTTATTTGACTCAAAACCTTAGCTCTGTTTCTCTCTCTAAAGATATTGCCAGACCTGCTGAGTTTCTCCAGTGCTTTCTGTTTTTATACCCCTTTAAATACTGGTTTCATCATCTACAAATGGAAGGCTTTATCAGCAGCTATTTATTTCTCTGTTACACCTGCACCGTCAGCCATATCTTTTCTAAGTTCCACTGATTCACCAAGACACACTACATCCATTTCAAAATCTTTTGTCCTGACTTTCAAATATCCCTGTGACACCAGCCTACCCATCAATCGGCTCCTGCAGTATCTCCCCTTGATAACCCGCTGCTCTGCCAATACTGGTTTACTGCCTCTTGTCTGCTCTGTCACTGTGGGTGCTCTTTCAGTCTCTACTCATAATTCTCTGCCTGCTAAATAGGGCTTCCTGTGCCTGCTATTTTGTCACTATGAATTCTGTTTCACCTATAAACTGGTGTTTGTACTGTGTGAGCAAACATCTGGGATTAATTGTGTTGTATATCATTTTCATGAAGACATTTGTGTGCACGCAAGGAGTGCCTTCAGACTTCTTTTGTAGAGTATGCAGATTGTGATGTCATGCTGATTGGAATTCAGCGCTGTCATTCTTGGAGCTCAACATTTCAGCTCGGGCCTTCCCTCCTTATCAAGCCAAGCTTCTCTCTGGGATCTGGTTGGGCCCCATTGTGGTCATAGTGACCACATCTTTAGCAAGTGTTAGTTGCTTGAGGAACTTCGGCTCAGAGTTGATGAGCTGGAGTCAGAACTTCGAACACTGCAACACATCAAGGAGACGGAGAGTTACCTGGACGCTGTGTTTCAGGAAGCAGTCACACGCCTTAGATTTAACTACCTCGAATTCGGTCAGTGGTCAGGGACAGGAGGATGTGAGCAAGGCAGTAGAGGGATCCAGGAGGTAGTGCTGAAGGAGCATCAGCCCTTGAGCTTGTCTAACACGTTTAAGATTCTTGCTCCCTGTGTGGATGAGAGTGGGAACTGTAGGGAGGATGAACAAACTGACCACAGCACCGTGATACAGGGAGCCATTCAAAAGGTGGGAGAAAAGAGAAATGTAGTTGTTATTGGACATAGTATTGTCAGGAGAGTAGACACTATTCTCTGTGGCCAGGATTGAGAGTCCTGAAGGCTGTGTTGCCTGCCTTGTGCCTGTGTTCAGGATATCTCATCTGGGCTACAGAGGAACTTGGAGTGGGAGGGGCAAGGTCCAGTTGTCATGGTCCACGTAGGTACCAATGATCTAGGTAGAAGAGGAAAGAGGTTCTGCTGAGGGAATATGAAGAGCTAGGGGCTAAGTTAAAAAGCAGAACCAAGAAGATAATAATCTCTGGACTACTACCTGAGCCACAAGTGAATTGGCACAGAATTAACAAGATTAAAGAGGTAAACATGTGGCTGAAAGATTGGTGTGGGAGAAATGGATTTGAATTCGTGGGACATTGGCACCAGTAGTGCAGAAGGAGGGAACTGTTCTGAGGGGAAGGGCTTACGCTGGGGGCAGAATCCTGGTGAATCACTGTGGATAGGCCTTTAAACCAGATAGTTGGAAATTCCAGAATTATGGAAAAAGTTAAAGGGATGGAGGGTTCAGCTGATATTGTTAAAGTTTCTAGAACAAGTAATAGGACAGAGGGTATGGAAAAGTTTAGGAATGATCTAAATGAAGGAACTGAGGGCATTCTGGCTAAGTTTGCAGACGATACTAAGCAGAGGGAAAGGTAGTATTGAGGATGCAGAAGGATTTGGACAGGTTAGGAGAATGGGTAAAGAAGTGGCAGATGGAGTACAATGTGGGAAAGTGAGGTCATGCACTTTGGTAAGAAGAATAAAGGTATGGACTATTTTCTAAATGGGGAGAAAATTCAGAAGTCTGAAGTGCAAAGAGACTTCGGAGTTCTAGTCTGGAGAGAATCCTGGGTAAACTTGCAGGTTGAGTCAGTAGTTAGGAAGGCAAATACAACTTTGGCATTTTGTTTGAGAGGACTTGAATATAAAAGCAGGGATGTACTTCTGAGGCCCTATAAGGCTCTCATCAGGCCACATTTGGAGTATTGTGCGCAGTTTTGGGCCCCATTTCTTAGGGAAGATGTACTGGCCCTGGAGCGGGTTCAGAGGAGGTTCACGAGAATGGTCCCAGGAATGAAAAGCGTAACATATGAGGAATGTTTGAGGACTCTGGGTCTATACTCATTGAAGTTTAGAAGGATGAGGGGGGATCTAATTGAAACTTACAGAACATTGAATGGCCTGGACAGAGTGGATGTTGGGAGGATGCTTCCATTGGTAGGAGAGTCTAGGACCCGAGGGCACAGCCTTAGCAGTGAAGGCCTTTTAGATCGGGAATAAGGAGAAACTTCTTCAGCCAGAGAGTGGCGAATCTACGGAATTCACTGCCACAGAAGGCTGTGGAGGCCAGGTCATTGAGTGTATTTAAGACGGAGATAGAGAGGTTCTTGATTGTCAAGGGGATCAAGAGTTATGGGTAGAAAGTGGGAGAATGGGGTTGGGAAACTCATCAGCCATGATTGAATGACGGTGCAGACTAAATGGGCTGAATGGCCTAACTTCTGCTACTATGTCATATGGTCTTATGAAATTAATTTCAGGTACAGCACATTAGTGGACAGCTTTGAGAAGGGGCCTGTCAACACAGGACTGAGGATGTTGTACTTAAATGCACACAGTGTACAAAACAAGGTAAATGAGCTTGTAGCACAGATTGAAATTAGCAGTTACGATGTTATGGGTATTACAGAGACGAACTGTAAAGTGATCAGGGCTGGGAACTAAATATCTAAGGGTACATGTCCCATCGAAAGGACAGGTAGATGGGAAGAGGTGCTGGGTTGCCTTGTTAGTAAGAAATGCAATTAAATTGATAGCAAAATGGCATACAGAGCCAGAAGGTGTAGAATCTATGTGGGTGGAGTTGAAGAGCCACAAAGAAAGAAAGACCCTGATGGGAGTTAAGTACAGGCCACCTAGCAGTCATCGGGATGTGGTGAAGAAAACCAATCGGGAGGTAGAAAAGGCATGTAAGAAAGGCAGCATGACAATAATCACGGGGTCTTCAATATACAGGTGGACTGGGAAAATCAGGTTTGTAGCAGATCTCAAGAAAAAACGATTGTGGAATGTTTCCGAGATGAGTTTTTTTTTTGGAGCAGCTTGTAGTAGAGCCCATGAGGGAACAGGCAATTCTGGATTTGGTGATGTGTAATGAGGCAGACTTAATTAGTGAGTTTAAGGTGAGGGAAACAGTGACCATAATACAAACAACTTCACCGTGCAGTTTGACAGGGAGAAACTGGAATTCTATGTAACAGTATTATAATTGAGTAAAGGTAACTTCAAAGATATGAGGGAGGAGCTGGCCACAGTTGATTGGAAGGGCAACCTAGTAGGGAAGACAATGGAACAGCAATGGCAGGAGGTTCTTGGGGTAATTCAGGAGGCACAGCAGAAATTTCTTCCAAGGAAGATGAAACATTTTAAGGGGAGGAGTAGGCAACCATGGCTGACAAGGGATGCCAGGGACGGCATAAAAGCAAAAGAAAAGATAAAATGTGGTGAAAATTAGTGGGAAGCCAGAAGATTGAGAAGCCTTTAAAAAACGGTAGAGGATAACTTAAAAAAACACAGTAAGGGGGAATGTGATGATACTATGGTTTTAAAAGGTGTATTTTAGAGTCGTAGAGTCATACAGCATAAAAACAGGCCCTTCAGTCTACCTTGTCCATGTTGACCAGGTTTCCTAAACTGAACTAATCCCATTGCTTGCATTTGATCCATATCCCTCTAAACCTTTCTTATCCATGTTTCTGTGTGTGGGTCACAGAAATCAACTAAATTTAAACAGACCTGGAATGAGTGAATTACTCACTTTGCCTAAATGGAGGATTCCATTTCAAAGGGAGGAGGTTGTTGTTTCTCACTGTGGTCGCTGTCCACCCTCATCCCTCACCTTTAGGTAGGTATCTTTACAATAAGTTTCAGTTCCTCTCACTCGCTTCACTCTTCACATTCTTCCTGGTGAAATCAGCAAGTTTTATGGTATTAAACATAATCTGCAAAGAATTAAAAAACGGGGCTTTCACCAGATGTAAAATACACTAGTACCTGCTATAAATCTGCACTCTGCTGGGACCTGCTGGAGTTTATAGCTTTTTATCAGCTTAGTCCCTGGGGAACTGCCTTTCTATGTGTAGCAAAATTATTACTACCACTACTGTTATCTCTTTGTTCTTTACATTTACTTCTTGATGTAACACTAATACAAATAATTAAAACCCACCAATCGACTAAACTCTTACCTGGTCTGGCCTACACGTGACTCCAGACCCACAGCAATGTGGTTGACTCTGAACTGCCCTTGGCGCAATTAGAGATGGGCGATTAAATGCTGCCTGGCCAGCGACACCCTCATCCCGTGAATGAATAAAAGAATAAAGAGATGGACCCTTTAGAGAATTAACATTCTTAATAAACTTGCTGGTTTAGGCAAAAACTGTTAAGAGTGCTCTTTTTCGTACAATGCAATCTCTACAGAAACAGTATCCAGGTTTAAGCTAAGAACTGGCTAGTAACATTTGTGCCAAGCAAGTGTTAGCCAAGGACCAACTCCAACAAGAGATTCTCACCATTACCCCTTGACATTCAATGGTATTACTATCAACATACTGGGAGTTACCACTGACCAGAAGCTGAAATGGACTAGTCTTATAACTACTGTGGCTACAAGAGCAGGTCACAGGCTAGGAATTCCGCAGCAAGTAACTCACCTCCTGACTCCCCAGAGCCTATCCACCATCTACAAGGCACAAGAAGTCAAGACTGTTTTGGAATACTCCTCAGTTGCCTGGATGAGTGCAGCTCCAACAACACTCAAGGAGTTTTTATTTTATTCATTCATGGGATGAGGGTGTCGCTGGCAAGGATAGCATTTATTGCCCATCCCCAACCACTTTGCTGTGGGTCTGGAGTCACAGGTAGGCCAGACCAGGTAAGGATGGCAGTTTCCTTCCCTAAAGGGCATTAGTGAACCAGATGGGTTTTTCCTGACAATCAGCAATGGATTCATGGTCATCATTAGATTCTTAATTCCAGATATTTATTGAATGCAAATTCCACCATCTGCTGTGGCGGGATTCGAACCCAGGTCCCCAGAACATTATCTGGGTCTCTGGATTAACAGTCCAGTGATAATACCACTAGGCTATTGCCTCCCCTCAGAGTTGCAGGACAAAGCAGCCGGCTTGATTGTCACCACATCCACAAATGTTCACTCCTACAAAGGTGCATTGAATTTACAAGATTCATTGCAGAAATTCACCAAGGCTCTTTAGATAGCACCATCCAAACACACATTCCCCATCATTTGTAAGGTTAAGAGCAGCAGATACAAGGGAACACCACCACCTGCAAGTTTCCATCCAAGCCATTCACCATCCTGACTTGGAAATATATCATTGTTCCTTCAGTGTTGCTGGGCCAAAATCCTGGAGCTCCCTCCCCAGCAGCATTGATGGGTGTACCTAAATCAAATGGATTGCAATTGTTCATGAAGGCAGCTCACCACACCTTCTCAAGAACAGCTAGGAATGGTGAATAAATACTGGCCCAACCAGAGACACCCACATTCCACGAGTAAATTTTAAAAAAAAGTAGCCAGAGGCATGACTATAACAATATTCTTTTAACCACATGCACTAATGTTAGAAAATGCCTCACATAAGACTTGCCAACATACTTCTCCTCATACTTAGTTAACAAAACACTCAGTTCCAATCAGTGAAAATATCTGCAGCATTTCTATTTCAGAAAAACTTCTGGTTTGAGTTTCAGACAGTGCATCTGTTGGAACATGCAGTAAAATAAGTAAACAGGAACCTTAAAATCAGAAAATTACCTTAACAGAAAAATAGCTGGGAAATTTAAATGCTTTTGTAGTGTGTAGAATTTTTTAAAAAAATGCTGCAAGTTCAGGTACAAGTTAATTAAGTTGTAACTGTACCTTGGCATTGAGAAGTCTGCAAAAAAGACTTTCATTGCGGACATGTGAAAGACAAAAGACTTTTAAACACATAGCTTCTAATTTGCAAATTTCACATTAAAACTAATTCTACACTGAGTCATAATTGCTCATTCAAAGAACCAGTGCAGACATGATATGCTGAATGGCCTTCTTCCTTCCTGTAGCAATTCTATGAAATAGGAGTTGTAGCAAAAACCAATGGGTAATAAACCAATGGCTAGGAATACTGCAGCAAGAAACTCACCTCCTGACTGCCCAAAGCCTGTCCACCATCTACAAGGCACAAGTCAGGAGTGTGATGGAATACTCTCCACTTGCCTGGATGGGTGCAGCTCCAACAACATTCGAGAAGCTTTACACCATCCAGGACAAAGCTGCCCACTTGATTAGCACTACATCCACTGACGCTCAGTAGCAGCAGTGGGTACTATCTACAAAATACACTGCAGAAATTCACTGAAGATCCTCAAACAGCATCTTCCAAACCCATGACCACTTCCATCTAGAAGGACAAGGGCAGTAGGTATGTGAGAACACCACCACCTTCACGTTCCCCTCCAAGCCACTCACCATCCTGACTTGGAAATATATTGCCATTCCTTCACTGTCACTGGGTCAAAATCCTGGAATTCCCTCCCTAATGGCATTGTGGGTCAACCCACAACAGGTGGACTGCAGCAGTTCAAGAAGGCAGATTGTCACCACCTTCTCAAGGGCTACTAGGGATGGGCAATAAATGCTGACCAGCCAGCAATCCCCCCATCCCACAAAATGAATAAATTAAAAAGAGAGACACATCTCAGTTTATGGAAGGGGAAATTAATAATCCAGCACCATAGGAACAGGAACAGTCCATTCAGTCCATCGAGACTGATCTACCATTTTACATCATGGCTGACCATTTCCTCAATACCATTTTCCCACAGTATCTCCATATCCCTTCATGTATAAAGTCTCCAGGATCCTACAGATTTCTACCTTGAACCTGCTTACTGACTGAATTTCCACAGCCCTTTAGAAATTTCAGGTCAGGCTGGAAGGATGTGGTGGCTTTGGGGAAGGTACAGAAAATATTAACCAGGATGTTGCCTGGTATGGAGGGCATTAACTATGAGGAGAGGTTAGAGAAACTTGGGTTGTTCTCACTGGAACGATGGAGGTTGAGGGGCGACCTGATAGAAGTCTACAAGATTATGAAGGGCGTGGACAGTCAGAAGCTTTTTCCAAGGGTGGAAGAGTCAGTTACGAGGAGGCATAGGTTTAAGGTGCGAGGGGCAAGGTTTAAAGGTGATGTACGAGGCAAGTTTTTTTACACCAAGAGTGGTGGGTGCCTGGAACTCGCTGCCAGGGAGGTAGTGGAAGCAGATACTATAGTGACTTTTAAAGGGCATTTTGACAAATACATGAATAGGATGGGAATAGAGGAATACGGTCCCCAGAAGGGTAGGTGGTTTTGGTTATGACGGGCAGCATGTCAATGCAGGCTTGTAGGGCCAAAAAGCCTGTTCC
The DNA here is from genome assembly GCF_021869965.1 of Rhincodon typus. Taxonomy (NCBI): domain Eukaryota; kingdom Metazoa; phylum Chordata; class Chondrichthyes; order Orectolobiformes; family Rhincodontidae; genus Rhincodon; species Rhincodon typus. The sequence goes on from NC_063336.1 coordinate 6,338,054, forward strand.
TGTGCTGTAATTTTCTTTGTTCTTGTTCTTTGTTCTTACTTGGGTATGATAGCTGAGTGGTTTTGTCACAGCACTAAGGACCAAGGTTCAATACAGCCCTGGGTGACTGTGTGTGTGGAGTTTCTATGTTCTCCCCGTGTCTGCGTCGGTTTCCTCTGGGTGATCTAGTTTCCTTCTGCAGTCCAAAGATGTGCAAGTCAGGTGGATTGGCCATGCTAAATTGCCTTGTAGTGTTTGGGGCTGTGTAGTCTCGGTGGATTAACCACATGAAACATGGGGATAGGGTGGGAGCCTGGGTCCAGTTGGGATGTTCTTCAGAGAGTCTGTGCAGACTTGATGGGCCAAATGGCCTCTTTCTGCACTATAAGGTTTCTAATGACGATTCATATTAGTGTCCCAAAAGCTAAACCAAATTAATTATCATCCAACGATACATGTATCATGTCTCTGAAGTGGGAAGATTAGTTCCTGTTTATGGCTGTAGTTTATTTGGGTGCTGCTTTTTTTTTAAAGGTCAGCTTGTTTAGATGTGTTATGACTTGCACCTAAGGCCTTCTGGCTCAGAGGCAGGGACGGTATCACTATGCCATATCTGGTAGCAATCAATCTGTAATGATGCATCTAAACAAAGATTTTAAAAAGCTTCACTCACTAGGTGTTGTCACCTAAAAAAAATTAGCTCTTAAAGAGCATCTTGATTTAATAAATAGTTTATCATATGATTAACAGACCAAAGGTGACACCTCTTAGTACATAACTGTTGCAGTGCCAATAACCTACACTTGGGGGTGCTATGACCCTATTAGAAATTCTTGTTCCCAGTAAGCCATGAGCAGGAATTTTGAAGCACTGTAGCCTTCAGTTCATTGCATTTTGCAGAAGCAGACTTTCTACTTGATACAGCAAACTTTTTATTAATCGGTACCTATGGGACCAGGCCTGTGCTGGTTGAACAATTATTCCAGATAATCAGGAGGGGCGTGGACAGGGTGAATAGCCAAGGTCTTCTTCCTAAGGTGGAGGAGTCCAAAACTAGAGGACAAAGGTTTAAGGTGAGAAGGGAAAGATTTAAAAAGGACCTGAAGGATAACTTTTTCACGCAGAGGGTGGTGCGCGTATGGAATGAGCTGCCAAAGGAAGTGATGGAGGCAGTACAGTGTCAACATTTAAAATGCATCTGCATGTGTATATGAATAAGAAGATTTGGAAGGTTATGGGCTAAATGCTAGCAAATAGGTCAGATTCTAATATCTGGTCGGCATAGATGAGTTGGACAGAAGTGTCTGTTTCCATGCTGTATGACTCTATTTATAGCGTAAGTCACTTAAATAATAATGCTACTTTGCCTTAAATGAAACTTACTGGCAGACAGCCTTCTCACTCTCGCCCTCAACTGATTATTTGGACATTGCTGAATTTGAGGAGAAATTGACTCAAAATTGAATCAACTGTTGATATTTCATGTGGCCATTTGATTGAACACCAAGTGTATTTACATTGAGGTAAATAAATTTAAAAACTGTAATAATGGGATAGAATAATACAGTAAACTTCGAGGTATTTGAGGTAGATAATTTTTACCAGTTTATTGAGAATACCCTGTTCATAAGGTGCCAGTTAAGTTTGCTGTATATACAAATATGAAATAGTTGCAGGCAATGGCCATTCTGCCTCTTATGTTTGTTCTGCCATTCAAGAAGATCATGGTTAATCTGCTTATGTTTTAAATTCCCATATATTCCCTATTACCAAAAAATCCTCCTGCCTAACAAAAAGCTATCTACACCCCCATCCCCTTAAAAATTTTCAATTCCCCTATTTCACTGCCTCTTGAGGCAGAGAATTTCAACATTGCACAAACCTTTGAGAGAATAAAATTTTCTTCATTTCTGTCTTGAAAGGATGACTCCAAATTTTATAGTAGTGTTCCTTAGTCCTGGACTGACAGACAAGAGGAAACATTGAGCAAATTTTCCCAGCCCCTCAGCAGTGAGGACAATGGTAAGAAATATGGGGAAATAAGGTATGAATGAAAAATCTGATTCTCAACAAATTGAAGCTTAAACGACAAGATCTAAAATCTCATTCATAGTGGCCACCTTATTTCTATGCATTTGCTTCCCATTATTAGCTAATTTATACACAGTTTACAGTCCTCCCATGCACTGGTGAGAAGCCAGATATAACCAATTTCTGCCTTGAAAGTCAGAACAGTTCCTGGCAGATGCAGGTGCTGCTTGATTCTCTGGGCCTTCACCTTAAGATTCATTCAACAACATCTCATTGCATGCTCTATGGCCAGCGACCACTTCCACCCTTCAATTAAGGAAGTTGACATTGACAAAACACCAGCCTCCCACATCATCATGGCCGATCTCAGATTAACTCATAATACACTTCAGCACTTCACCACTGCACTGCACTTCAGAGCTCAAGGAAACTTTACATTGCAATGCTCCAGCCAGGTATCTCTGCACACAGGGATGTACACCATTTCATGTATCTTGCTTTCATAGTCACTTTGTACTTGTTACTTACTTGGACACTCATAGCATCTCTGGGTTTCCTTGCCTGTTAGTACATTAGTACAAATAAAACTTACAGAATTACAGAGTTTTTGATTTGACCTGCTGTTTAACGCAGACACAAAGGCAGGCAGCACTGAACAGTCAAGGGAGAAGCATGTTGCTGGACAGCACCTTGCTACATCAAGCTCACGCCTACAACATGTGCCAAAAGCATACATGGTCAATGCAAAGAATATGCTTCAACCAAATAGCCATGTTTGAAAGTTAAAGGGGATTGGAGAAGGACCACAGTCAGTCAGGGGATGCCACAACACTCAGTCTAGGGTATCATCTAATCTCAGACCGGGGGGGGGTTGGCCCCAGTCAGTCAGAAGCTTGATTTAACCAGGGTTCGGTGACACATATCCTTGCAGAATGAGGATTGGCCCATGGTCAAGTCCAACCAAACTGAAGATCACGGAGAAGTCAGCTGGGGAGACATCAGTCCAGGGACATGGTAGACTGGTTAGTACAGTTAGATCATGTGGAATCCAGGGGGAGCTAGCCAATTGGACACAAAATTGGATTGAGGGTTGGAGACAGAGGGTGTGGTAGAAGGTTGTTCTCAGAGTTCAATGGGACCTTGACTAGATGGGCCAGTGGGCAGAGGACTGGCGGATGGAGTTTAGTTTAGATAAATGTGAGGCGGTGTGTTTTGGTAAGGCAAACCAGGCAAGACTTACATAGTTAATAGGGCCTCGGGGAGCATTGCTGAACAAAGACACCTAGCGCTGCAGGTGCATAGTTTCTTGAAGGTGGAGTCACAGGTAGACAGGGTGGTGAAGAAGGTGTTTGGCACGCTTGCCTTTATTGGTCGGCCTTTATTGAGTTTAGGAGTTGGGACACCATGTTGCAGCTGTACATAATATTGGTGAGTCCACTTTTAGAGTATTTCATTCAATTTTGGTCTACCTGCTATAGGAAAGATGTTGTTAAACTTGAAAGGGTGCTAAAATGAACTACAAGAATGTTGCTGGGATTGGACGGTTTGAGTTATACGAAGAGGGTGAATAGGCTGGGGCTACTTTCCTTGGATCATCAGGGGCTGAGGGGTGACCTTATAGAGGTTTATAAAATTATGAGGAACATGGATAGGGTGAATAACCAAGGTCTTTTTCCCAGGGTAGGAGAGTCCAAAACTAGATGGTATAGGTTTAAGAGCGGGAAAAAATCTAAAAAGGACCTGAGGGACAACTTTTTCACACAGAGGGTGGTGTGTGTATGGAACAAGCTACTAGAAGAAGTGGTGGAGACTGGAACAATTACAACATTTAAAAGGCATCTGGATGAGTACATGAATAGGAAGGGTTTAGAGGGATGTGGGCCAAATGCTGGCAAATGGAACTAGATTAATTTAGCATATCTGGTCAGCATGGATGAGCTGGACCGAAGGGTCTGTTTCCATGCTGTATATCTCTATGACTCTAGTGGGACCAATTAGATAGTTCTTATAAACAGTCTGGACCAAATAGCCTCTTTCTGGACTGTATGATTTTATATGAAGGTAAACCCAGAAAGATTTCATGGGAATAGTTCAAAGGATGAGCAGGACTTCAATTATGTAAATAGGTTGGAGAGCCTTATGTTATTCTCCATAGAAATGAAGTTTGTTAGAGATTTTCAAAATCATGAGGGGTCTTGACAGTAAATAGGGATATTGGCTGAAAAAGGGCTGAGAACCAAAAGGTGCTAGTATAAGCTGATAGCAGAATAATTACTGGCTATGTAAGGGAAACCTATTTTTACATAACTGGTGGTGCTGTAGTGGACTAGATGAATTATTCCTTACAAAGCTGACATAAACATCATGGCCTGAATGGCCTCCTTCTGTGTAGTAACTGTTCTATGATGCAAAGTGAGTGAGAAGATTGATGGACAGATCAAAATAAGCAGTAAGATCCAGATAAGTATAGAGATAATACAAGTTCCCTTCCAATGGAGGTTCTTTAGAACAGGTGGTACTAAATCCATTAAAAGGTGCAGTGCAAGGAATTCAGCTATTTAAAAAATTGCATTTATATAGTTATTTTCATGATATCCGAAAGCACTTGACAGCCAATTATGAACTTTGAAATTTATTTACTATTGTAACAAAAGTGCAGGTCGAGGTCCCTGTGCTGAGATAGATGATTACATCATGTATTTTCGTGGTGTCATGAAATCCTTTATCACCTTATGCAGTAGCAAAGTGTCAATTTAGATTACAGAGTTGAACGCAGAGTGTGAACCTAAAACTGACTCTGAGTCATCTGTGATCACAGTGCCAAAGACCAGAAACAATAATGAGCCTAGCAGTCCAATTGAAATCAAGTAAGGAACTGCAGATGCTGGAAATCTGCGATAACAA
>NC_063336.1:6343467-6353769 GCF_021869965.1 Rhincodon typus
ACCCCCTTCCCCTCCCCCATTTCTGATGAAGGGTCTAGGCCCGAAACATCAGCCTTTCTGCTCCTATGATGCTGCTTGGCCTGCTGTGTTCATCCAGCTCTGCACCTTGTTGTCTCAGACACACCCCATGATTTGTTTTGGCTCATTAACATTGGCTCAGACCCTCACCAATCGAAACATTGATGGAGCTCTAAATATTTCTTGCCTGCACATCAGTTTGATTTTAATTTTGTTAAAGGCTTGAGCTTAATGGAAAAGGAATCTGGCAATGAGTCAAATATTTATAGATTTTTTTTCAATTTTGCAATGACAAATATGTTCTTATTACAATTATTACTAAAATGTTTCAATTTATTACTTTAAAATAATTTGCTTTGGCATATCCCTGACAGTTAACAATTCAATTTGTTGTGATTGCCATGTTGTTATCTAAATTCCCTGTTGTTACTAATGCTAATTTACATAGGCTAAAACATAAAAGCTTGGATTCTAATTGTAAGGTTCTGCATCAGAATAGCCCTGACTAATATAATCCCACCTAATGAGTGGATTTCATTGAAAAACAGTGTGTTTGTTAAAAAGGTTTTGGTGTCCATGGTGTGGTGAATCCAGTCTAATAAAACTTGTCTTGATATATGCAATCTGATGTGATACGACCAAGCCCAACTATTACTGGTACTATTCAGGAAACTGCAATGACAACCCCTACCCAGACTGACTTCACCTGAAGTAAGACAGGAAATATTCAAATAAAAATAAAGAACTGGCTAGAAATCTGAAACAAAAGCAGAAAAGTGCTGGAGAAAATCAGCAGTCTGACAGCTTCAGTGGAAAGAGAAACCAAGTTAATGTTTCAGATTAATGATCTAACATCAGAACCAAGGAAAAGTTACAACTGTAATAAATCGATTCTAAGCAGATGAATGGGGAAGTGTGGGAACGTCTGCAATAGAGTAGAAGATAGGATGAATTAAATGATAAAAGAGTTAGTTGTGCAACTCCAGATGACGTGGTGGTGGGTCAAGAAAAGAAATGAGATAAGGAATAAGACCGAAGCGTGAAAAATAAACAAAATTGCCGAGATATAATCTGAATTTCTTAAATATCCTTGTCTGATATCTTATGGTTCCCAGAAGCTGGAAATAATCTCATTTTTAGACACTGGGAGTTTCTTTGAGTGGATTTTTCCAGATCGCACCGTTGGAATGCATAAGTGAGTACTATGGCATTTTGGATACTAATAGATCAATGGTTTTCAACAGAGAAATTTTCAAGAAGTAGAGCCATATTATCTGAACATTAAGGCCATGACTAATCTTCAGACATTCTCCAGAGGCTCAGTGTCTATTATTGAAAGCAATATCTCCTGATACCCGGTGCCCCTATCAACTGTACATGCAGAAGCCTCCAGAGCTAGAGATGCATAGACTTTAGACTTCTGATACTGTGCACATCAGCAGGCCCAGGTTTCTCACTAACCTGGTAAATTGCAATTTGCTCCACTTTATGTTTTGCTCTGATCTATTGTTTATGAAGAATTAGAAATGGTTGAATTGAACAGATTTTGAAAATATGTCATGTGCTCACAGTTGGAGATGGTGTATTTTTGCTGGTGGATTTTATTCCTTCTTTAAGTTACCATATGCATTATAATACAAGCAAGGTGGATAATGGGGATTCTGCAGATGTTATGAATCTGGACTACAGAAGACATTTGATCCTGGATAAAGATTGGCTAACCAATAGCAAGCAGAGAGTCGGGATAAATGGGTCTTTTTCTTGTTTGGCAAGGTGTAAGTAGTGGAGTGCCAGAGGGTTCAGATAACTATTCATCATCTGAATTCATGAATTAGATGCAGGAATAGAAAGTACGATAGCCAAATTTGAAGATGACACTAAAATAAGTGGGGAAGCAAGTTGTAATAAAAAAATAAGAAATTTACAAATGGATATGAATAGGGTAGATGAATGGGAAAAAAATTGGCAGATGAAGTTTAACGTGGAATGAATGTGAGAGGTTATTGATTTTGGTCAGAAGAACAGAAAAGCAACTTATTATTTAAATGGAGAAAACTTCAGAGTGCTTTGATGCAAAGGGATGTGGGTGTACTCAGGTATGAATTGCAAAAAATTAGTATACAAGTACAGCAGGTAATAAGGAAGGCCGATGGAATTTTGGCAGTTATTCCTTTGGGAATAGAAGGAAATTGAAAAATATATACGGAGATGTCAGTCATATATAAGCATAATAAGGTTGTAATAATGGGGCGTTTTAATTTTCCAAACATTGACTGGGGTCACCATAGTGTTAAAGGTTTGGATGGTGAAGAATTTGTCAAATGTGTGGATGCTTCTACTAGAGAAGGATCAAAACTAGACCTTTTGTGCAATAAGGCAGGGCAGGTGACTGAAGTAAAAGTTGGGGAACACTCTGAGTCTAGCGATCATAATTCTATTAGTTTCAAAACGGTTATGAAAAAGGATAAGCTTTTCATAAAAATTAAAGGTTTTAATTGGAGTAAGGTAAATTTTAATGGTGTGGGACGAGAACTTTCAAAAGTTGATTGGAGTAGACTGTTCACAGGTAATAGGACGTCTGACAAGTGGAAGACATTCAACAGTGTGATGACAAAAGTTGAGAGGCATTATGTTCCTGTTAGAGTAGGCTGGTAAGATTAAGGAACAATGGATGAATAAAGATATTGAGGTTCCAGTCAAGAATAAAAGAGAATCTTATTTTAGATAGACAACTTGGTTCAGTTGAATCTCTTAATCAATATGAGGAGTGTAGGGGCATTCTTAAGAGAGAAATCAGGAAGGCAAAAGGGGGATATGAGATAGCATTGGCAGATAAACTTATAAAGAGATTCCACAAATACATTAAGAACAAGTGGGTCACTAGGGAGAGGGTAGGACCTCTTAAAGATCAAGGAAGTCATCTTTGTGTTGAACCCCCAGGGGATGGGAGAGATATTAAATGAATATTTCGCGTCTGTTTTTACTGTGGAGAAAGAAATGGAGTCTAGAGAATGCAGAGAAATAAACTTTGATGCTTTGAAGACAGTTCACATTACAGAAAAGGAAGTTCAGGAAGTCTTAGAGAATATAAAGATGGATGAATCTCCAAGACCCGATCTAACGAATCCCAGAATGTTGTTGGAAGTAAGGGAGGAAATTATGAGACCCCCTGCAGAAATATTTGCATCATCTATAACTTCAGATGAGGTGCCTGATGACTCAAGGTTGGCTAATGTTGTATGTTTGGTTAAGAAAGGTTGTAAGGAGAAACCGGGGAACTAGAGACTTGTGAGTCTGACTTCGGTTGAGGGTAAATTGTTGGAGGTAATTATCAAAGATAGGATTTATGGACATTTAGAAAGGCAAAGATTGATTGGGGATAGTCTGCATGGTTTAGTTTGAGGAAAATCATCTCGGAAATTACCAAAAAGATTGATGATGGCAGAGCAGTAGATGTAGTTTATTTGGATTTTAGTAAATGGAGAGTAATGGAGGAGGATTGCTTTTCGGACTGGAGGCCTGTGACCAACGGTGTTTCACAGGGATCAGTTCAGGATCCTGTTTTGTTTGTCATTTATATAAATGATTTGGATGAGAATGTAGAAGGCATGGTTAGTAAGTTTGTGGACAACACCAAAATTGGTGGCATAGTAAATAGTGAAGTAGGTTTTCTAACATTACAAAGGGATCTTGATCAAATGGGTCAATGTGCTGAAAAATGGCAGATGGAGTTCAATCTGGATAAATGCGAGGTATTGCATTTTGTTGCAAAAGACAAGAGTAAGGCTTATACAATTAATAGTAGGGCCTTGGGTGGTGTTGTTGAACAGAGGGACCTAGGGGTGCAGGCACATAATTCTTTGAAGTTTGCATCACATATAGACAGGATGGTTAAAAAAGCGTTTGGCACACTTGCCTTCATTGCTCAGTCCTTCGAGCACAGGAGTTGGGAAGTCGTGTTGAGGTTGTGCAGGACATTGGTGAGGCCTCTTTTAGAATGCTGTTTCCAGTTCTGGTCACCCAGTTATAAGAAGGATATTATCATGATGGAGAGGGTTCAGAAGAGATTTACCAAGATGATGCCGGGTATGGAAGGCTGTGCTATAAAGAAAGGCTGAATAGGCTGGGACAGTTTTCACTGGAGCGTGGGAGGTTGAGAGGTGACCTGATAAAAGTTTATAAAGTAATGAGAGGTATAGATAGGGTTAATGGTAGGTGTCTTTTGCCTGGAATGGGAGATTTCAAGACTGGGGGCACATTTTTAAGGTGAGAGGAGAGAGATTTAAAAAAGACATAAGAGGTAACTTTTTTACACAGAGGGCAGTTCGCGTGCGGGATGAACTTCCTGAGTAAGTGATGGATGTGGGTACAATTATAATGTTTAAAAGACATTTGGATAGATATGTGAATAGGAAAGGTTTGGAGGGATATGTGCCAGGAGCAGGCAGGTGGGACTAGTTTTGTTTGGAATTATGTTTAGCATGCACTGGTTGGACTGAAGGGGTCTGCTTCTGTGCTGTATGACTGTATGTTGCTGCAACTGTACAAGGCATTAATGAGACCGCATCTAGAGTGTTGTGTACAATTTTTGTTCCCTTGGTTTGAGAAGGGATGTAGTTCCTTTGGAGGCAGTTCAGAGGAGATTCACTGGATTGATTCTGCAGTTGAGGAGTTTATCTTATGGAGAGAGTTTAAGTCTATACTCACTAGCATTTAGAAGAATGAGAGGAGATCTAACTGAACTATGTAAGGTGCCAAAGGGATTGACAAAGAATGCATAGAGCAGATGTTTCCTCTCATATGAGGCAATCTAGAGTGAAAGGTCATAATTTTAGGGTAAGGTGTAGCAGATTTAAGACAGAAATGAGGAGAAATTACTTCTGTCAAAGGATCATGACCCTGTGGAATTCATTACTTAAGAATGTGGTGGATGCCAGAACATCTTGAATAAATTTAGAGAACAAATAGACAATTTTTATTTAGTAATGGGTTGAAGGGTTAAGGAGTGTGAGCAGGAAAGTGGAGTTGAGGCTGAGATGATATTGGTATTGATTTTATTAAATGGCAGAGCAGGTTCGAGGAGCTAAATCGTCTACTTCTGCTCCTAGTCATTGTGGTCTTATGTTGCAAACCTCTCTAGTAAGCCATAATCGTAGTAAATGTGAGTAAATATGATGTTTTATGAGCAACCAATTCAGCTAAAAAGAGTGGGTATGCTGTGGAACCCTTTGTCTCATTGAAGTGTGCCTTGATATTGAAAAGGTTGGGAACCACTGGTATAAATACACATAAGAATATAGTTCCTAACTTTTTGGAATAGTATAACAAAATAACATCATTCTTTCTTTAAAAGGTGTAATGCATTAAATGTCAATGTTCTAATAATTTACTTTTTTACATTGTGTCACAACTAAAGAACTTAACAAACAACTTATAATTAAATGGAACTCCTTATGAGTCTTCATTTCGGCTCCAGAGACCCTTTTTCAGAACTGATTGTACCTAGGAAAAGTTTGTTATATAATGCTGAAGATAGAGTGGGGGAGGGCGTCAAGAGTAAATAATAGGTGGAGATGGAGTCCAGAAAGAGAGCGAACAGCAATTGTCCACATAAATTAATGTGTAATGGTCAGCCTGGGGGAATCAGTAGGGAACATTAGCAGCTGACAGTGGGTTGTTTATGGTGGCAGCCCGTGTGATGTCAAGGCCTGATGTGTGGGAGTTGAGGTTATGTTGTGGGAAAAGGTGCCCAGGTCTTAAAATTATTGAACTTGGTATCGAGACTTGAAGGCTGCAGAGCCCTCAAGCAGAAAATTAGATGATGTTCTTCCAGCATTTTGCTGAGCTTCACTGGTGCACTGAAGCAAGCTCAAGACCAAGATGTTAGCCAGGGAGCACAGTGGTGCACTGAAGTGGCAGTTAATAGGAACCTCAGGGTCATATCATCTCCCAGTGTAGACATTTCCTCTACACTGGAGAGACAAAACGCAGACTGGGCAACTGCTTTGCAGAACACTTACATTCTGCATGCAGAAATGACCCTGAACTTCCTGTTGCCCGTGGCTAACATCTCAGTCTTGAGCTTGCTTCAGTGCTCTAGTGAAGCTCAGCGAAATGCTGGAAGAACAGTATCTCATTTTCTGCATGGGGACTTTGCAGCCTTCGGGACTTGATATCAAGTTCAATAATTTTAAGACCTGCTGAAGATGAGATGGGGGAGGGTGTCAGGATATTTCATCATCTAGGATATTGGTTAGGCCAGTACTGGAATGCTGCTTGCAATTCGGGTCTCCCTGCTATAGGAAGGATGTTGTGAAATTTGAAAGGTTTCAGAAAAGATTTACAAGAATGTTGCCAGGGTTGGAGGGCTTCAGCTGTAAGGAGAGGCTGAATACACTGGGGCTATTTTCTCTGGAGCATCAGAGGCTGAGGTGTGACCTCATAGAGGCTTATAAAGTCATGAGGCACATCATTAGGGTAAATAGAGAAAGTATATTTTGGAAAGGCAAGTCATCAATTAATCCTATCTTGATGCACACTGCAAATTCTAAAATGACCTCCTCTCGGATGGCACTAGAACATATTGCTCTAAAAAATTGACCGCAGTACACTTTATGAACTCATCTTGCAGGCTACATTTGCCAATCTAATTCATTCAATCTATATGAGAATTGAAATCACTCATAATTATTGCAGTACCTTTCTTACAAGCCCAGGTAATTTCTTCCTATATACTGTCTCACAATGTAGTTACTGTTATGGGGCGGGGGGAGTGGGGGGTGTTAAACTACTCCACTTTGTACCTTTGCTGTTTCTTATCTCCACCCAAACATGTTCTACATCTTGATCTTCTGAACTTAAATTATCTCTTGTATGAAGTATCCTTAAATATTTAGATCCCAACTGTGATCGCTGTCAATTATCTGTTCAGTGACGCACAGTTTGGGTTCTGCCAGGGCCACTCAGCTCTTGACTTCATTACAGCCTCAGTTAAAAAATGGACAAAGGAGCTAAATTCCAGAGGTGAGGTGAGAGTGTCAGCCCTTGACATCAAGGCTGCATTTGACCGAGTGTGGCATTAAGGACCCCTAGCAAAACTGGAATCAATGGGTATCAGGGGGCAAAGTCTCCGCTGGTTGAAGTCATACCTGGCACATAGGAAGACGGTTGTGGTTGTTGGAGGTCACTCATCTCAGCTCCAGGACATAACTGCAGGAGTTCCTCAGGATAGTGTCCTAGGCCCAACCATCCTCAGCTGCTTCAGCTATGACCTTCCCTCTATCATAAGGTCAAAAGTGTGGATGTTTGCCGATGAATGCACAATATTCAGCACTATTCAAGACTCCTCAGAAACTGAGGCAGTCCATGTTCAAATGCAACAAGATCTGGACAATATCCGGGCTTAGGTTGACAGTGGCAAGTAACATTCATGTCACATAAATGCCAGGCTATGACCATCACCAATAATGGACAATCTAACCACTGTCCCTTGATATTCAATGGTGTTAACATCACTGAAATCCCCACTGTCAACATTCTGGGGTTACCATTGATCAGAAACTCAACTGGACTCACCACATAAATACAGTAGCTACAAGAGCAGGTTAGAGGATACGAATGCTGTGACAAGTAACTCACCTCCTGACTCCTCAAAGTCTGTCCACTACCTACAAGGCACAAGTCAGGAGTGTGATGGAATACTCCCCACTTGCCTGGATAGGTGCAGTTTGAACAACACTCACAAAACTTGAAACGATCAATGGCCACAAGCATCCACTCTCTCCACCACCAACACTCAGTAGCAGCAGTGTGTACTATTTACAAGATGCACTGCAGAAATTCACCAAAGATCCTGAGACAACACCTTTTGAACCTATGATCACTTCCATCTAGAAGGATAAGGGCAGCAGATGCATGGGAACACCACCACCTACAGCTCCCCTCCAAGCCACTCACCATCCTGACTTGGAACTATATCACCATTCTTTCACCATCACTGGGTCAAAATCCTGGAATTCTCTCCCGAATAGCATTGTTGTCAACCCACAGCAGGTAGAATGCAGCAGTTCAAGAAAGCAGCTCACCACTACCTGGGGATTGGGCAATAAATGCTGGCCACCCAGCAACCCCGACATCCCATAAATGAATTTTTAAAAAATTATTATTCTCAAATGGCTAACATGTTACATTTTTTCATGTTATTAATTCATCTATTTAATTACACATTCAGCTACAGAAGGCAGAATCTTATAGGGCTCTGAACAATGTCGGGTCTGGCAAGAAATCTGGGAGAAACATATGAGGACTTGACCATGCTCTTTCTCAATGTTGAGAACAACTAGTTGCATTTTCCAAGAGTTCTAAACATTAAGACATAACTCTCACTAGGAATGGTGGGTGACATGCCTATTACTGGGGCACATTGTTCATTATCATTCTCATTAGCACCAAATCTCACCTCATTAATATGCAGATTCCTATCATGCCACAGAATGCATATAAACCCATTGCCGAAAATTCCCAATATAAAAGTCAGAGTGGTTACCTGGTAGCTCTAGATTGCTGCCAGCTTGTCCAGACCACTATCTTGAACAACTGCCACCAAGATTTCAGGGCAGCAGCCACATCAATGGAGACTCTCATCTGACACATCATGACATATCAGAGACCCACAGCAATGTGGTTGACTCTCAACTGTCCTCTGGGCAATTAGGGAAGGGCAATAAATGCTGCCTAGCTAGCGACGCCCTCATCCCGTAAATGAATAAAGAAAAAAACACTTACAGTGCATTTGTGGACTGTAATGCTGCCCCAAACTTTGAGATACATCGACAATTGTCAGTGCAGTGCAAATGTAAAGGGCTACTTGAACGCAACAGCAGTTCACAGACTAGATCAGGCAGTATTTAAGGGTTATTTGCTTATCCTCTTAAACCTGCACACACACAGCATCCCTGCCTTGTCCTGACTTGCTTAGCCTTGTCTTACCTTGCTTTGTCTTGAATTGCCTTACCTTGCTGTGTGTGATGCCAGGTCTTTTAGTGCACTGGCACCTCAACCAGAGCTTAAAGGCTCATGTTTTTTTTCTCTGTCTTGCTATTTAGTACGTACACAAAGCCAGGCAGCTAGTCATGCTTGACAGTAGTGAGCAGTGCAGGAGGTGGGCAGCTGGCTGTATGGCACAGTGCTACATCAATGGCACATTTACAGCATGTGCCAGCTGCCTGCACAGCAAACACTCTGCGTGCTTCAAACAAATGGCCATTACTGGAAGTCCATGTGGAGTATTCCACAGTCGAGTCAAGGCATGCTGCTCTCAGTCAGGATGTCCAGTGCAGTCAATGCAGGATATTGGGAATGGTCATTCGACCGTTTAGAGTGACCACAATCCGGTTCTTTCTCACAGGGCTAGAGTCAGTCGGTAGATCCAGTTCAAGCAGGCATGGGATTTATGGATCGCCAATTGGGGAACAATAAGGAGAGCGGTGGTGGGTCTGGTCAGTCATGCAGCAGGGCTGTCCCTCAGTGTCAGACAAGGGAGTAGGGAACAGTCATTCATGGGGTCCCTTAATTGAGTGTTGCGGTGGATGGAAACAGGCATTGTAGTGATAGGGAAGTGGAAGGGTTCAGAGCTGGGGAGAGGAGGCCAAAACCTGGTGTAGTGATTTTAAAGTGGTCAGCCAGGTGGACCTCATAGAATATGAATTCCCTGATTGGGGCTGTTCATCTGGTCCAAACAGGGAGCATTGGCTGACAGATAAAAAGAGGAGAGTCTGATATTCTGACACTCTGAGAGTTGGCTCTGAGAGAGCTGGACCAGTGTCAAGAACTTTCCATGTGTAAATAAATGGTGACTCGCTGATGGGATGCCTGCCTCTGTGGAGTTATTTCAGTGGCAATGAAAGTAAAGCACGTTCCTGAAGAAATTCACTCATAACAATGATCTTTGAGTTGGGGTAAGCATTTCTGGCATCATGCCTTTATTTCGGAAACTTGACTTGTTCGACCTTGCTGTCGAAGACTGGGCCCAGGATGTGAAAAGAATGCACTATTTTTTCCAGAAAAATTATACTGAGGCAGATGAAAAGCAACAAGTAATTCAACTGACAGCTTGGGGACCCAAAGTTTTTTCAGTTATTAGGAGTCCTACTTTTGCTGAAGCATCAGATACTAAAACCGTTCAAGAGTTAATGGATTTAGTTAAGGAATATTATAACCCCAAGCCTCCTGTAAATCTGAGATGCTATCATTTTTACTTGGCAATTTGAGAACCAAGGGAATCCA
>NC_063336.1:6354269-6379269 GCF_021869965.1 Rhincodon typus
TGATGAAGCACAAATGGAAAAAGAACCCGGATGGGAGTTGTCTACAGGCGTCCTAGCATTAGTTAGGATTTGGCGAAGAAATAAATCAGAGAAAGAAAAGGCGTGTAAGAAAGGGGGACTTTGATATGCAGGTAGACCAGGAAAATTAGGTTGATACCGGACCCAAAAAGTTAACTCTGATTTCTCTGAACAGACACTGCCAGACCTGCTCAGCTTTTCCAGCAATCTCTATTTTTGTTTCTGATTTACAGCCTTCAAAGTTCTTTCATTTTTTTTGTAACAAAGATTGTTTTTTTTGGAACAGCTTGTGGTAAAGCCCACCTCGGGAACAGACATTTCTGGAATTGGTGATGTGTAATGAGGCAGACTTGATTAGGAAGCTTAATGTGAAGAAACCCCTAGGGGGCAGTGACCATAATACGATAGAATTCACCCCGCAGTTTGAGGGGGAGAAGACTGAATCATTACCTGCCCACCACCTACGTTTGTGTCATCTGCAAACTTAGCAACAATGCCCTCACTTCCATCGTCCAGACCATTGATGTACAACATGAATCGTTGAGGTCCCAGCACAAGCTCCTGTGGAACTCCAGTTGTCGCTGGCTACCATTCTGTAAAAAAACCCCTTTATCCTCAATCTCTGCCTTCTCCCAGTATGCCAATCCTCTAACCATGAAGACTGAATCAGATGCAGCGGTATCACCATCGAGTCAGGGTAACTACAAAGACATGAAGAAAGAGCTGGCCAGAGTTGATTGGAAGGGAACCCTGGCAGGGAAGATGGTGGAGCAACAATGGCAGGGGTTTCTGGGGATAATTCAGGATGCACAGCAGAAATTCATTCCAAGGAGGAAGAAACATGTTAAGGAAAGGACAAGGCAACTATAGCTGACACAGGAAGTCAGGGACAGCATAGAAGAAAAAGAAAAAGCATGCAATGTGGTGGAGATTAGTGGGCAGCCAGAGGATGGGGAAGCCTTTAAAAAGCAGTGAAGGATAACTAAAATAAAAATCTATAAAGGTGGAGGGGGAGAAGATAAAATAGGAGACTAAACTAGTTAGTGATATAAAACAGATTGCAAGAGATTTTGTTAGATATCTAAAAAGGTAAGAGAGAGGCAAGAGTGGACATTGGACTGCTGGAAAATGACGCTGGAGAAATAGTAATGGGGAATAAATAAATGGCGGAGGAACTGAATAGGTATTTTGCAGCAGTTTTCACAGTGGAAGACACCAACACACCCGAACTTCAAAAGAGTCAGGGGGCAGAGGTGAGGTAGTGGTCATCACTCAGGAGAAGGTGCTGAGGGAAGCTGAAAGGTCGGAAGGTGGAAAAATCACTGAGACCAGATGGACTACACCCCGCAGTTCTGAAGGAGATAGCTGAGGTGATAGTGGAGGCATTGATGGTCATCTTTCAAAAATCACTGGAGGTGGGAGGGTCCCAGAAGACTGGAAAGTGGCTAATGTAACATCTCTGTTTAAGAAGGGAGGGAGTCAGAAGACAAGTAACTACAGAAAAAAAACGAAAGAACTGCAGATGCTGTAAATCAGAAACAAAAACAGAAGTTGCTAGAAAAGCTCAGGAAGTTTGGCAGCATCTGTGAAGAAAAATCACAGATCCAGTGACCCTTCCTGACAGATATTGCCAGACCTGCTGAGCTTTTCCAGCAACTTCTGTTTTTGTTATTCTTGACAGGTAACTATAGGCTGGTTAGCCTGACCTTGGTTGTTGATAAGATTTTAGAGTCCATTATTCAGGATGAGATTGCTAGTACTTGGAAATGCATGGTAAAATAGGGCTGAGTCAGCACGGCTTCATCAAGGGGAGGTCATGCCTGACAAATCTGACAGAATTCTTTGATGGGGTAATGAGCAAGTTAGGGGTGAGGTACAGGCATGGTTAGAGGATTGGCATACTGAGAGAAGGCAGAGATTGAGGATAAAGGGACTATTTTACAGAATGGTAGCCAGTGACAACTGGAGTTCCACAGGAGCTTGTGCTGGGACCTCAACGATTCATGTTGTACATCAACGATCTGGACGATGGAAGTGAGGGCATTGTTGCTAAGTTTGCAGATGACACAAACGTAGGTGGCGGGCAGGTAATGTCGAGCAAGTGGGGAGACTGCATAAGGAATTGGACAAGTTAAAAGAATGGCAAAGAAGTGGCAGATGGAATACAATGTGACAAAGTGAGGTTATACATTTTGGCAGGAAGAACAGAGGTACAGGTTATTTTCTAAATGGGGAAAACCTTTGGAAACTGAAGTGCAAAGGGACTTAGGAGTCCTCGTTCAGGATTCTCTTAAGGTTAATATGCAGGTTCAGTTGGAAGTTAGGAAAGCAAATGCAATGTGAGCATTCATTTCAAGACGGCTAGAAATGAACAGCATAGATGTACTGCTGAGGCTGTATAAAGCTCTAGTCAGACTGCATTTGGAATATTGTGTGCAGTTTTGGGCCCCGCATCTAAGGAAGGATGTGCTGACACTGGAGGGGGTACAAGGGAGGTTTACAAGAATGATCCCAAGGATGTAGGGTTTGTCATATGAGAACCAGTTGAGGATTCTGGGTCTATACGCAATGAAGTTTAGTAGAATGAGGGGGATCTAACTGAAACTTACAGAATACTGAGAGGCCTGGATACAGTGGACGTGGAGAAGATGTTTCCATTGATAGAAGAGACTAGGACCTGAGGGCACAACCTCAGGGTGAAGGGGCAACCCTTTAGAACTGAGATAAGGAGGAACTTCTTCAGCCAGAGGGTGGTGACTGTATGGAACTCATTGCCACAGAAGGCTGTGGAAGCCAAGTCATTGAGTGTATTTAAGACAGAGATAGAAAGGTTCTTGGTTAGTGGGGGGATCAAGAGTTATGTGAGAAGGCAGAAGAATGGGATTGAGAAACATATCAGCCGTGATTGAATGGTGGAGCAGACAAGAAGGTCAGAATGGCCTAATTGTGCACATGTATCTTATCTTCTTAGCTCCACTTTTGGTCTTTTGTCAGTGTTATTAAAGCTATGACCTATGGTTATTTGTCCACTTCAGAGTGAACATTGGTTCTCTGTCTACTCATCATCTTGAAACCCTCTATTTGATCAGCACACAACTAGAGCAATAATCCTTTTGTTTTTATTTTTCCTCATTACTGAAATCTCTCATCACTGGTAACATCTGTTAACTCTCCTCCGCCTTTACAGTCTTCCTGAAACACAGTGCCCAGATTTGTCTGCAGGACTCCAGCTGAGGCCTAGGACCAGTGATTTATAATGTTTGAGCATGATCTCTTTCATTTTATATACTGTTCCTATTTATAAACTCAAGTAACCCATACAACTCTTTAACATCATAATCAATTTGCCTTACTGCTATTAATGATTTGTGTATACAGACACCAAGCTTTCACTGCTGATCTATACTTTTCAAAAATTATCCCATTTATAGTTCACTGTCTTTCCGTATGAATCTTCTCAAAGCACTTTACCTCACCCCCTCTGCATTGAACTCCATCTGCCTTGCTTCTATCCATTAGATCATCTTGTCAGCCTGAATTTTTCACCCTTCTATAAAATTGCCAAGTTTTTAAACTGTAAATTATGCTGCTTCTTTCACGTGAATTTAGATTGTTTATGAAAACCGAAAGCAACAGTGGGCCTGGAACTGATTTTTGTGGAACACCGCTACAAACCACTCCACCAACACCTTGTTTCCAACCACTGAACCAATTTGTATTTGTACTGCCACTTCATGTTTAATTCTTCACAAACATCCAATTTGTCAAGTGCTTTATGAATTGTACATAGATAACATGTACTGCTTAGCCTTGATTAACCTTCTACGTTTCCTAATTAGAAGCTCAGTCCAGTTAGTTAGACATGATTTGTCTTTAGCAATCTGTGCTGCCTGCTTGATTAACACATACTGGATAAAACTTTATATAGTCCCTCATAAGGATTGCCAGTAGTTTCCGATCATTGATGTTATGCTGGCTAACCTGAATTCCTGGTTTACCCTCCATTCCTTTCTGAAATAATGGTACATCAGTGATTCCAACATTGCTCCTGTATCTGATGATGATTGAACAACTATGACCATATCTCTGTAATTTTTGTTTCATTCAGAAAACTCAAATGCATCCATCAGTTCCATACACGTATTTCTCCAGTTGCAAATGGCACTGTGTCAATGTGGAAAAGCTAACAGATCACTGTGCAGGCAGTCACCAAGTTACAACAACCAACAGAATGAATGAACATACAAGCAATCTCATGCACCATGAGTGCCGAAACAGGCCCAATATAACAAAAACAACTAGTCTCAGGTCCCCAGTTCTAACTACTAACCACCAGGTCCAGTCTATGAACATGGTAGATGTCAGGCAAGGACACTAATGGGCTTAGAAATGATGGAGCCTGCAGTAACATAGCCTCTAAAATGATGGGTCAGCTTCTATGCTTGAAACACCTGTCAACATTCGTTGCTTAAGTTGAGATGTGAGAAATAGGAAAACTTGCACTTCAGTAGTGTTTTCTCACAACAACCAGGTCTTGATTAGCTCCACAGCCAATGAAGCATTGTTTGTAGGAAACCTTGCAGCCCAGATTCACTCTGCAAACTCTCTCAAACACCAATGACACAATGACCAGACAATCTGTTTCTTGCAATATTTAATAGATAAATATCAACAAGGGCACAAGGGATAATTCCCTTGCTGTTCACTGATCTTTTAAATTCAACTGAGACACAGATGGGGCCTCGGCTTAACGTTTCCTCTGCAGACAGAACCTGCCAAGGTGGACTGCTTTGTCTATATTGCTATGGAACGGCAAACTTGATTTTCTGTGCAAGCCCTAACTCAGATTTGAACCAGGAAACTTGTGATTTGGAGGCAAGGGTACTAACAACTAAGGCGTGCTAACAATGGTGATGAAGTAAAGTCTTAAGTAAACCAAAAGTTAAATGGTAAAGTCGCCATAGTCTTACCAGACCACAGGGCTACTCTCTCATTAGAGAGATGACCGGTGGTGGTTTAACCGGAGGGTCACCAGGTCTCAGGTGAGCAGAGAGGTTGAGAAGGAGAGTCCTTCACGGTAACCCTCAGTTGGTGCAGGAATTGAACCCACATTGTTGGCATCGCTCTGCATTACAAGACAGCCAGACAACTGACCCCATAGGTAAGCATAATCAAACCAAGTCCGCACATTAACAAAAGAAAGTAAGTGCAGGAGTAGGCCATTTGGTCTTCACTCCTGCTCTACCATTCTTGTTTTTTTATTCATTCACGGGACATAGCATCACCGGCCAGGCCAGCATTTTTTACACATCCACAATTGCTCAGAAGTCGGTTAAGTGTCAGCTACCTTACTGTGGGTCTGCAGTCACGTGTAGGCCAGACTAGGCAAGACCAACAGATTTCCTTCCCTAAAGGATATTAGTAAACCAGATGGGGTTTGTCCTGACAATCGACAATGGTTTCGTGGTCAGCATTTGGCTCCTAATTCTAGATATTTACTGAATTCAAATTTCACCATCTGCTATGGCAGCATTCAAACCCAGGTCCCTGGGACATTACCAGGGCCTCTGAATTAATAGCCTAGCAATAATACCAGTAGCCCATCACCTCCCACCATAATGATCATGGTCGATCATCCAACTCAGTAACATGCTCCTGCTTTCTCCCATACCCTTTGATCCCTTTAAGAATCATAAGTAATTCCTTCTTGAAAACTTTTTGTCCTTAACCGCTTTCGTCATGGTGAATTCCACCAGCTCACCACTCTCTGGATGAAGAAATTTCTCCTCATCTCAGTCCTAAATGGTCTACCCCATACCCTTAAACTGTGACCCCTGGTTTTGGACTCTGGCCATCAGGAACATCCTTCCTGCATCTAAGCTGTCTAGCCCCTGTTAGAATTGTATAGGTTTCTATGAAATTCCCCCTCATTTTTTTAAATTCCAGTAGATATTGTACTAACCGATCCAGTTTCTCTTCATCAGTCAGTACTGCCATTGCAGGAATCAGTCTGGTAAACCTTTGCTGCACTCCTTCCAGAGCCAGAATATTCTTGGTCAGGTATGGAGACTAAAACTGCACACAATATTCCAGATATGGTCTCTCTATGGCCCTGCATAATTGCAGTACGATATTCCTGCTCCTTCCACAAAAGGAGAGCAAATTGTTACTAGGGTTAAACAAGACAGTGATTTTTCTTCTTAATTCACCTTTTCCAGATTAACCTTCTTACCTTTCCTGGAATCTGGTCCTAAGTTTGGTCGAGATAGTCACAGCTTGACGAACAAGCAACTGAGCCTTAAACAAAGGCAATGTGGATTCAAACACAACCCTGTACAACATTCCCATAAGCACAAATACATTTACCTCACTGAAACAATCTGCAGGCTTTCATGGGTTAAGAATTCCAAAAGAACTGGAAAGAGAAAAGCTATTATTTCACATGAAGCATTCCTTGCCAACTTGTAATATGACCGAACTAACAGATGTACAACATTAAAACCACCCAGGACATACCAATAGCAGCAATTCATTTGTCACACAGCTTAACTAGTCAGACTCTATAATCCATTCCCATCGTCCCACAACAGGCAACTTCTTTACTCAGGAAAGCTGCTGTCAGAGCATAACAAACTAAATCGGATCTCAACTAAAATCCTCTTTTTTGATGACTACAACTGTTTGACAACAAAGAGAATGTCACCAACTGAATTGGGATTTTTGTTAATTAAAAGCTATTTCTTTTAAGTTTGAGCAAATATTTGAATTAGACAGACTTGTCACATTAACAAAGTGAAATTGTGCAGTGAACAGTTTCCAAAATCTTAAAATAAAATTGTTGACTCAACATTTCAGTAATCAACTCAAAGGAAGATTCCAGAAATTCACTCGGAGATAGTAAGACCTGCAGATGCTGGACCCAGAGATAACGCAGTGTGGAGCTGGAGGTACACGGCAGGTCAGGCAGCATCAGAGGAGCAGGAAAGTTGACGTTTCGAGTCAGGACCCTTCTTCAGAGAGACTCAGCTCACAAATCAAGCTGGTTGGTGATGGTGGTGAGGGTGGCAATAAAATTAGTTCAAATGCTAATGTTCTGTACTTGGAATAGTGGGCCACTATGGATATATACATAAACTAAGCTTAAAAAGTTTGAACCAAATACGTAGGTATCAGATCTCCTTACCTCTTCCGTTTGTCACTTTTTGCAGCACTGGATGATGGGTCTTGATCCTCCACACAAATTCCTTAATAAAAATGACTCATGGGAAAATCTGTCGACATATTGTATCCTTGACTGTTGAGCTGTCAAAGAGGGAAACCAAGGAAAATTAATATGTCATTTGCAAAAACAGTCTAGATGGCTACTTCCTCCAGCGGCTCAGTTATTAAAAAGCCAGTGTTTAGATGAGCGAAACAGTCCAAGAAGGTTCCAGATTTATTTATTCAGTGTCAGGGTAGCCATAGGGAACTGGCTTCAACATTGCTGGTCATGCAGACTGCTATCTACCAGATATCCTGCGACCTTAGTTAAAAGTACGAAACATTTAGCAATGACTATCCTGCATTTTATATGGGGAAATGTCCTTGGTTCTTCATAGGAACATTATAAATCAAAGAATGATACTAAGCCACATGGAGTGGGCTAAGAGAAGAAAGCAAAGGAGAGAGGCAGAGAGCTATGAGGAGGAGATTCCAGAACTTGGGCCAAGACAACAGAAGACATTGTGGAGCAATTATCACCGGGAATGCACAAAAGACCAAAATGCAGATATCTTACAGGAGGATGGGACTGGAGGAGATTACTGAGATAGGGAGGCTACAGCCATGGAGAGATCGGAAAACAAAGGCCAAACTCAAGTGTTGCTTGACATGAATCCAAATTGAGTCAGCGAGCTACCAAGCAGCACCTGGAGAATTAGAGATGCCCAGTTTGGGTTCTGCCAGGGCCACTCAGCTCCTGTCCTCAATACTGCCTTGGTTTCAACATGGAAAAAAGAGCTGAATTCTAGAGGTGAAGTGATAGTGACAGCCCTTGATATCAAGGCTGCATTCAAGTGGGTGTGGCATCAAGGAGCCTTAGCAAAACTGGAATCAATGAGAATCCCTGTTAGTTACAGTCACCTCAAGGTAGATATTTCTAATCAACCTGTTCAGGGATGTTACTAAACAATACACCTCTGCAGCAGATGAAACTTGAACCAGGCCTCCTGGCTCAGAGGTAGGGATTGCACCATAAGAGCCCTGTCCAACCATCTTTAGTTGCTTCATCAATGATGTTCCCCCCATCGTAAGATCAGAAGTGGGGATGTTCACTGATGGTTGCACAATGTTCAGCACCATTCAAGGTTCCTCAGATACTGAAGCAGTCCATGTCAAAATTCAGCAAGACCTGGGCTGACACCTGGCTAGTAACATTCGCGCCACACAAATGCCAGGCAATGAAATCAGGCGATGACCATCTCCAAAGAGAGAATCTAACTATTTCCCTTTGGTATTCAATCGCATGACAATCACTGAATCCCTCACTGTCAACATTCTGAGGTTTACCATTGTTCTAGACCAGCCATTGTGGCTACAAGAACAGGTCAGAGATCAGGAGTCCTGCAACAAGTAACTTACCTCCTGATTCCCCAGAGCCTGTCCATCATCTACAAGGCATAAGTCAGGAGTGTGATGGACTACTGCCCACTTGCCTGGATGAGTACAGCCCTAACAACACTTAAAAAAGCTTGATATCACCCAGGGCAAAGCAGCCTGTTTGATTGGCACCTCATCCATAAACATCCACTCCCTCCACCACCGAAACTCAGCAGCAGCAGTGTGTACTATCTACAAGATGCACTGTAGAAACTCACCACTTTCCAAACCTACCAATCAGATGGATAAGAACAGCAGATACATGGTAACACCACCACCTGAAAATCCCATCAAAACCACTCACCATCCTGACTTGGAACTACACTGCTGTTCCTTCACTGTTACTTCGTCAAAATCCTGGAATTCGGTCCCAAATGGCACAGTGGGTCTACCTACATTAAATAGACTGCAGTGATTCAAGAAGACAACGCGCCACCACATCCTCAGCATCTACTGCCACTAATTCTATGGGACTGTGAGACCATAAGACATAGGAGCAGAAGTAAGCCATTCAGCCCATTGAGACTGCTCTACCATTCAATGAGATCATGGCTGATCTTCTCAAGTGCAATTAGGGATGTGCAATAAATGCTCCAATTGTCAGCAATGCCTACATTCCATGGATGAATAAAAAGAAAAAAAAAGTAAAGTTGAATTAATTCAAGATGTAGACAAAAATGGGGATGTTGCTTAAACAGATGCTAAACAGATCAAAATATAACTCAACAAATGTTGGAAATGGCTGAAGAAAGGAGGAACCTAGTGGAGCATTGTGTACAGTTTTGGTCTCCTTTTCTGAGGAAGGATGTTCTGCCTGTAGAGAGAGTGCAACAAAGGTTTACCAGATTAATTTCTGGGATGGCAAGACTGATGTTTGGAGAGAGACTGGATCTTTGGATAATATTTCCTGGAATTTGGAGTCGTAGACAGGGTAAACACAGGAAGGATGCACCTGATGACCAGGGAGTCCAGAACCACAGATCACAGTTTAAGAACATGGGGAAAATCTAACTAATGATCTATGCAAATAGTGACACCAGCTGTGGGAGGAATTTGCTCCCGCAATGACATGACAGAAGTTTCGAAAGACAGCAATGTGTCAAGTGTGATTCCCGTACCAGGCTATTCCAATGAGTACAGGCCTAATCTGGTCAACCTCTGCTGATAGGACAGTCCTTCCATAGCTGGTCTCAGCCTAGTGAACCTTCTCTGAACTGCTTCTAACGCCAGGTAGATCTTTCCTCACTTACAGAGCCCAAAACTCTTTGCAGTATTCCAGCTGTGATCTGACTAGTACCTTCTATAGTTCTAGCAACACCTCCTTACATTTATGCTCCATTCCATAATAAAGGCCACATGCCATTTGCTTTCCCTCTTACCCGTTGAATATGAATGCTAATTTTGTTCCAGATTCATGGACAAGGACTTGCAAATCCCTCTATGCTGCAGCTTAAAGCAGTCTATGCCCATTTCAATAATATTCAGCTCCTCTATTCTTCCTGCCAAGGTGCATAACCTCACATTATCCCACATTATATCCCACCTGCAAAGATTTTACCAATTTGCTTTGCCTGTCCATTCCCACTGCAGTCTCTGTGTCATCCTCATCTATTGCCTTCCCACTTTTTTTGTGTCATCCACAAATTTGGTTATAGTGCATTCACAAGCGAGTGGGGGCAGGATGGGTGCAGGAGAAAGAATGCAACTGAGTTGGGGGAGATAGAGAGAGAGAGAGCGGGCAAGCAAGCAGTAGAGAGAAAGTGTGGCCAAGTGAGGGGGGGGGGGGGGAGAAAGAGAGATAGAGAGAGAGAATGCAAGCAAGCAGGAAAGAGAAAGAGCATGACCAAGCAAGAGAAAGAGTGTTACAGAGGTCTACAGAAAATGGCCCTTCAGCCCATAAGATCTGCACCAGGCAAGTACAACCACCTTACTATTCTAATCCCATTTTACAGCACTTGGCCCATAGCCTTGTATCAGAACTGCACAACTAAATACTTCTTAAATGTTATGAGGGTTAGGTTTAGCGTCAGTGAGTTTGTGAGAGGGAATGAACAGAGGAGAAAGAGATAAGGAGAGAGAAGTGTAGAAAGAGATAGTGGAAGAGGTAGTGTAAACAGGGAAGGAAGAGAGGTGGAACAAGTGACAGAACTTTGGAGAGAAAGAGAAAAAGGGAGAAGCAATAAAGAAGAAATGAAAAGAAGAAAAATAAAGAACAGAAAGAATGAAAGGAGGGAAAGGAAGTGAAAGAAACATTGGCAATGATATGGCATCCTGCATGACCACCGGATGCTCCAAAAACATCTTAGAGCCAGATACACATCTGTATGACAATCACAGGTGTCAAATCAACATCTGTGAAATAATACTCAGAAGTTATATAGAATAAAAATGGGTACATTTTAAGAAAAATGCATTTACACTGGGAGCAGAGGGCCAAAGAACAGCTGGAATAGACTGGCAGAAGCCAGGGGCTGAACTTGCATTTCTCAGGTTTATGAGGGAGCAAGGATTTCAGAAAGGTGAGAAAAATTTAATTTAGTGTAAAATGTAAAAATACTAAAAAATGTAAAACTATAAATTATTGATGAGAAAGAAGATGGCAAGTGGTGTCTAAGAGATTCCAGAAAGCTGGCTGCATGGGACTTTTAATACTCTATCTCACGATTAAAATATAATTGTTGTCCTGGTGCTGCCCAGTTACAAAGTATGAAGTCCTAATATGGTGCCTTTGGTTTTAGTGGAAAATTTTATATCTTACAGAAAATAAACTTTCTGTACACCAAGTTTTCAAAAACAAGTAATTTGAAAACAATCAGAAAGAATGAGGAGAAACAACATAAACTAAAAAGGTGCAATTTTAAAGAGATGGACGTACACACATTAAAAAGGTAGCAGGGTCGGTTGAGAGAGATGTTAGAGCAAAGGATCCTTGGCTTTTTAAACAGAATGCAAAAGCAAAAAACACTACACTTCATCTTTATCTAAAGTAATTGGCAAAAAAATCAGAGATGGCATTAGAAAAAAAATCTTACACAGCAAGTTACAATGGTCTGGAAAGCTTTGACTGAAAGGGTGCTGGAGGCAGATTTATTGATAAACTGTTAACCCTCATGGTTCGAAAGTAATCACTTCAGTGAGCTACCCCGAAGATTGCTGGTCCTGCTGAACAGCACTCTCCCATGGCACAACAGATTAAATACATAGGAAATTCAAAAGAAAAATTTCAAAAGTGTAAAAACAATGGAGAAAATACCTCCATCACTGGAAAAGGGAGAATTCTGATAGGGTGGAGTCATAAAATGACACAATAACAAACATATGAATTAGGAGCAATGAGGAGGTCCCTTGAGCCTGGTCCACAATTCAGTAAAATCACGGTGATCTGTTCATGTTCCAAATTCCACATTCCCAGAAACCCCAATAACCTACGCTCCTCTGACTTCAAAATATTCTACTGCCTTCTGAGGCACAGAATTCCAAAGTCATATAAACCTCAAAACAAAAATTCTCATCTCTATTACAGAGGTCACACTTGATTTTACAACAGTGCTCTTCGGTACTTAACTCAGCCATAAGAGGAAATATCCTTTGCACATTCACCTTCAGGATTATATTCACTTCAATCAGCTTATCCTTCACTCTTCCAGACTCCAGTGAAAATATGCTCAGTCTGGCAAACCATAAACCAAACCATTCATTCCAGGTATCAATCAGGTAAACCTCCTCTGAACTGCCTCCAATACATTTCCATCCTTTCTTAAATAAGGAGACAAAAACTGTATACAGTATTTAAGATAAGATCTCACTAACGCCCTGTATATCTGAACTGTGACACCCCTACTGTTAATGTTCAATTTATCTTATAATAAAGGACAGCATGCTGTTAACTTTTCCAATTGCTTCATGTACCTGCACTCTAATCTTCAATGATTCATGCACTAAAATATTTAGATCCCTCTATATCTCAGGGCGTTATGATCTCTCACCATTTAGATAACTCTTCTTCTTTATTCTTACAGTCAAATCTCCTTACATTATATTCCAGTTTCCAGATCTACGTCCACTTGTGTAACCTACTTATTGCTCTGCAGCCTCCTTTCGTCCGACACAACCTACTCTCCTACCTATCTTTGTGTCGTCAGTAAATTTAGTGACCATACCTGCAGTTCCTCTATCCAAGTGATTTACATAAATTGTAAAAAGTCAACGTCCAAACTGACTCCTGTGGCACACTACTCATTACATCTTGCTAACCAAAAATCCACTTATAGATACTCTTTATCCTTCAGTCAGGCAATTTTCGAACCATGCCGTTACTCTCTACACCATAGGTTCTTAGTTTTCACAATATCCTGTGAAGTGGCACCTTAGAAATGTAGAAAATAGGAGTAGGCCATTCAGCCCTTCAAGCCTGCTCTACCATTTAATGTGATGATCATAGTTGATCATCCAACACAGTCCCCTGTTCCTGCTTTTCTTATCCATATCCTTTGATCCCTTTAACCATAAGGACTATATTTAACTCCTTCTTGAAAATAGTCAATGTTGTGTCTTCAACCACTTTCTGTGGCAGTTAATTCCACAGGCTCACCACTGTTTGGGTGAAGACTCCTCATTTCAGTCCTAAATGACCTACCCAATAGCTTTAGAGTGTGATCCCTGGTTCTGGACTCCCAGTCAACAGAAACATCCTTCCTATGTTTACCCTGTCTAGTCCTGTCAAAATTTTATCGGATTCCTTGAGATCCTCTTCATTCTTCTAAACTCCAATGAACAAAGGAAAGGTAGTCATAGTCCTGCCAGACTTGGTAGGACTCTCATTAGAGAGAGACAACTGATGGTGACTTAGCCTGAGGATCGCCACGTCTCAGGTAAGGGGAGTGAATGAGAAGGACAGTCCTTCATAGTAATCTCAGCCGGAATGGGAACTGAACCCACCCAGTTGGTGTTACACTGCATTGCAAATCAGCCATCCAGTCAACTGAGCTAAGTGACCCCCAGCGAATATAGTCCTAAACAATCCAGTCTCTCTTTGGATGTCAATCCTGCCATCCCAGGAATCAGTCAGGCAAGCCCTTTTTGCACTCCTGCCATAGCCAGAACACACTTCCTCAGATAAGGAGGCCAAAACTGTGCATAGTACACCAAGTTTCTTGTTTCTCTATTCATTTGTGGGATGTGGGCGTCACTGGCTGGTCCAGTATTTCTTGCCAATCCCTAATTGCCCCTTGAGAAGGTGGGGGTGAGCTGCTGTCTTGAACTGCTGCAGTCCTCCTGCTGTAAGTTACCCACAATGTTATTAGGGAGGGAATTCCAGGACCCAGCGACAGTGAAAGAACGGCGATACATTTCCAAGCCAGGATGGTGAGTGGCTTGGAGGGGAACTTGAAGGTGGTCGTGTTCCCATATGTCTGCTGCCCTTGTCCTTCTAGATGGAAATGGTCATGGGTTTGGAAGGTGCTGTCTGACAATCTTTGGTGAATTCCAAGGCTCTCTGTATTTACAGCAAGATATCCTGGTTCCTGTATTTGAATCCTCTCACTATGAAGGCCAACATACCACTTTTCTTCTTAATGCCTGCTGTACGTGCATGCTTAATTTAAGCGAATGGTTTGAGCCCAAGGATACCCAGGCACCTCCCCATTTCCTAATCTACTGCCATTCAGATAGCAACCGGCCTTCTTGTTTCTGTTAACAAACCTCACATTTCTCCACATTGCCTTGCACTCAACTTGTCCAAATCATACTGAAGCATCTCTGTATCCTCCTCATAGCTGATCCCCCCTACCCAGTTTTGTGTCATTTGCAAACGCAGAGATATTACATCTAAAGCCTTATGATATATTGTGAACAGCTGGGGTCCTAGCACTGATCCACGTGGTACGCAACTAGTCACTGCATTCGGAAAAAGATATATATTTCTACTCTTTGTTTCCTGTGTGCTAACCATTTCTCAGTCGATTTCAGCATACATCTGCAATCCCATATGCTTTATCTGTACGTGCTCATCAGCTATGTGGGACCTCATCGAAAGCCTTTTGAAAATTCAAGTAAACCACATCCACTGGCTCCTCCTTCATAGAATCCCTACAGGGTGGAAGCAGGCCATTCAGCCCATCAAGTCCACAATGACCCTCCAAAGAGTAACCCACCTAGACACAGCCCCCTACCCTGTCTCTGTAATCCTGCATTTCCCATGACTAATCCAACTACCCTGCACATTCCTGGACATTACGGACAATTTCCCACAGCCTATCCACCTAATCAGCACATCTTTGGACTGTTGGAGGAAACTGGAGCACCTGGAGAAAATCCACGATGACACAGGGAGAACGTGCAAAGTCCACACAGACAGTCGCCCAAAGGTGGAATTGAACCCAGGTCCCTGGCGCAATGAGGCAGCAGTGCTAACCACTGAGCCACCGTGCCACCTTAATTCCTTCTCAACTCTACTGGTTACTTTGAAAAATTCCAGTGGACTTGGCAAGCACATTACTTCCTTTCCATAAATCCAGGCTGATTATGTCTGATCCTGTCGTTGTATTCCAAGTGCTCTGCTGTTAAATCTTTTATAATGGCATCTAACATTTTCAGAAACCTCCTGGAAACCTCAGTACCAATACCTCTTTATCAACAGCATGTGTTAAACATGATTGTCCTTTCACAAAACCTTCTAAAATTTTCCCTATGGTTATGGTAACAAATACCCACTGCCTGTGGCGAAGCCTACACATCATAACGAGATACAAAATAAGGCAGAACAAAATAGCAGACAAAAACACATCCCTCACGAGCAGAATGCCAGTGGTGCGGCGTCACCTGCCCCTGATGCACATGTTCCGTCTGTCACCACTGCATACGTCAGATCAGGCTTTTTGATAGTAAACCCAAGGAAAGCAACGGGCCCAGACGGCTGTGCACTCTGATCCTGTGCAGACCAGCTGGTGGAGATATTTGCTGCATTTTCAACCTCCCCTTGCTACAAGTCAAAGTCCAAACCTCCTTCATGAAGACTACCATCATCCCAGGACAAAAGAAAATATATGCAACGTCCCTCAATGACGACCGCCCAGTGGCTCTGAGCTCCATAATCATGATGCGCTTTGACAGGCTGGTCATGGCCCACATCAATTCTAGCCTCCCAGCCTGCTTCAATCTCCTGCAATTTGCCTACTGTGAAACAGGTCCACAGCAGACACAATTTCCCTAGCCCTACACTCATCCTTGGAACATCTGAATAACAAGGTCACTAATATCAGACTCCTATACATCGACTACAGCTCCGCTTTCAACACCATAATCCCTACCAGACTGATCTCAAAACTCTGTGATCTTGGGCTCTTCTCCGCCCTCTGCAACTAGATCCTCAGCTTCCTGACCCACAGGCCACAATCAGTGAGGATAGACACCAGCAACTCCTCCATGATAACCCTCAACACTGGAGCCCCCCAAAGATGCATCCTCAGTCCCCTACTGTACTCCCTGCACGCACACGACTGTGTAGCCAAACTCCAAATGAATGCCATCTACAAGTTTGCTGATGACACCACCATGGTAGGAAAGATATCATACAACAATGAGTCAGAATACAGGAAGGAGATAGAGGGATTGGTATCATGGTGCAATGATAACAACCTCTCTCTCAATGTCAGCAAAACAAAAGAACTGATCATTGACTTCAGGAGGGAAGGGAGGAGGACACGCCCCCATCTACATCAATGGAGCTGAGGTGGAGAGGGTCGAGAGCATCAAGTTCCTCGGAGTGACGATAACCAACAACCTGTCCTGGACCTTCCACGTAAATGCGACACTCAAGAAGACACAACACTGCTTCTTCCAGAGATAGTAGGAACTGCAGATGCTGGAGAATCTGAGATAACAAGGTGTAGAGCTGGATGAACACAGCAGGCCAAGCAGCATCAGATGAGCAGGAAGGCTGACGTTTCGGGCCTAGACCCTTCTGAAGAAGCTTGAACACACGTAACAAGAGGTTCAAGAACAGTTTCTTCCCTGTCATTATTAGACTGATGAATGGAGCCTCTAACTTCAAATAATGTTGATCTTGCTAATGTTGATCTTGCTTTGTACACCTCCTGTGCAGCCGTAGCCTTGTATGCCTCACACTGTATAAGCAGCCTATGATCTGTATGTCCTTGTTTGCTATAACCTGCCTGTACTGCTCATAAAACAAAACTTTTCACTGCACTTAGGTACATGTGACTACAATAAATCAAATCAAACAGGCGTGTAGCTTCCTACTTTCGGTCTACCTCCCTTATTGAATAAAGGAGTTACTTTCATTATATTCCAATCCAATGAACCCTTCCCCAAACCTAGGGAAAATAGCAAATTTGTAACCAATATGACAAGTGCCTGGCTCAGTCATGGTCACACCCACCTTTTCCTGAATACCGACTAAACCAGATCACCGTAAGGCCATAAGATATCGGAGCAGATTTAAGATCCTCGGCCCTTCGAGTCTGCTCCACCATTCGATCGTGGCTTCCTTTCAAAAAGCCACTTACTCCTGAATATTTAGTTCTCAGCTTTGATCACTTTGAAAGGAAAGAGGAAAGGAAAGAGGAGGGTGGGGTAGCATTGTGGTACAAGATGAAATAAGTATGGGATAAGAAGAAATGATCTTGAATCGAAAGGCGCAGAAATTATATGGATGGAGGTAAGAACTAAAACAGGAAAGACGACACTGGTAGGAGTAGTCAATAGGCCCCCTAACAATGAGACACAGAATAAATCAGTAGATAATGAGGACATGTAACAAAAGCAGTACATTAATTATGGGTGACTTTAACCTACATATAGATTGGGAAAATCAAATTAGCAAAGGGAGCTGTGAGGAAAATTCATACAGTGTATTCAGGTTAGTTTTCCAGAACAATATGTTGTGACCTGATGTGAAATGAGGCAGGTTTAGTAAATGTTTAAAAAAAACCCTTGGAAACAGTGACCATAACATCGGAGACGTTAGCACTCAGTTTAAGATTGGGAAACGTGGGTCAGAAATAACTGTGTCAAGCTTTGATGCCTTGCTCCCACTGTTCCGTTTAAAACCCTCTCTACTTGTCTAGTTTAGTGGTTGACTGGAACATTGGTTCCAGCACAGTTCAGGTGTAGACTGTCGCAATGATACAGGCCCCTCTTTCCTCATTACTGTTGCCTGTGACCCATGAAACAAAACCCACTTCTCCCATACCAGTCCATTAGCTCAGAATGACTCTAGATTGGACTTCATTCCGCTTAGAACACAGGAAGAAAAGCAACAAAGTTCAAAGCCAGAAACAAACTCCCAAACAAATCTGCAAGTTCTACATGGAGTGCTGCTGGTGCAATACTCCAGGCCTCAGCACTTGTACTTCCACATTCTACAACAGGGGTAACTGTGCACCTACCTGTCACAGGGCATCACAAAGACATCTTGTTGACACTCAAGTGAATGCAACACTCCATCTCATGACTTGGAACCATATGATCAACAGCCTACCCCTGCTTCCCGTCCTTATAAATATCATGCCCCACACACCAGTCAACTGACAAAAACCCACAAACTCGCCCAAGGATTTCCCTTACCCATTCCTTGATGATCTGTGCAACAACCCCATTCCATAAGCCATCTTGGTGCCCCCTATGGAGCAACCTTCCCAAACAAGGCCAACCAGCAGACCACACTCAGATCAAGGAATGGGAAACACAGCAAGTCACTAACAGCTCCATGTGACAAACCCTATCTGTTAAATGGCAAGCTGTGAACCAGCAAGGTGAGCGTGGTTCTTGCAAAACAGGTTGAAGATGGCCAGGGCCCTGTATGCCAAACTCGACTACCAAGGCCTCAGCACAAATCCCTCATACACCTGCTACGAGAAAGAAACAATGCAGGATTTTACTGCGGCGTCTCTCCTCTACAGATCAAATGGTGGAGTAATCACTTTAAACTCAACAAATGAGGAGACAAGTGCTTGGTTTGGGATTTTCATTTGCTAACTTAACTAAAGAATCACTAACTCAGATGGGTTTTTTTTTGGTTCAAGTCAAGCTCCAGAGTCATCAGACAATCAAGACCAACATTCTCATGTCATACTGAATGAGTGCTACACGATCAAAGTGCCATCTTTCAGTAGCGATGATGTTTGCCCTCACTGTCTGTGAGACATTGCTGTGTTCAAATTGATTGCCGGGTTTCCTACATAGTGGTGACTGCATTTCAAAAAAATATATGATTGCTTTTGGGATCTCCCCTGGACATGAAAGTATAAATGCAAGATTTTCTTTTCACTTCATCATTGATAAAAGCTGACTGACTTGTTTGAAATTGAAACTGGCTTCAGCTGCTTCACCAATGACCTTCCCTTCACCATGAAAGTGGGGATGATCACTGATAATTGTTCAGCACCATTCGCAACTCCTCAAACACTGAAGCAGTCCACATTCTAATATAGCATGACCTGGATTTATCTAGCCCTGGGTTGAAAAGAGACAAATAACATTCACAACATACAAGTACCATCTCCAACATGAGAGAATCGAACCATTACCTCTTGACATTCAATGGCTTTATCATCACTGAATCCCACATTAACCACAACCTGAGAGTTACCACTGACCAGAAACCAAACTGGATTAACCATATAAGTATAGCACTTACAATAGTGGTTCAGAGGCTAGGAATTCTGCATCAAGTAAATCACCTCCCATCTCTCCAAAGCCTGTTCACCATCTACAAGGTACAGTCAGGACTGTGATGGAATACTCCCCACTTGCCTGGATGGCTGTAGTTACAGCAAGTTCAACAGCACCCAGGACAAAGTGACCAACTTGATTGGTATCACATCCATAAACAGCTCCTTCTACCACTGATGTTCATTAGTAGCAATCTGCATCATCTACGAGATGTATCACAGAAATTCACCAAGCCTCTTTAAGACAACACCTTCCAAATCCACAAGCACTTCCATTTAGAAAGACAAGGCCAGCAGATACATGGGAACACCACCAGGTTAGAGTTCACCTCCAAGCCACTCACTATCCTGACTTGGGAACATATCGTCATTTCTTCAGCATCACTGGGTCAAAATCCTGGAACTCTCTTCCTAATAGCAACGTAGGTCTACCTACACCTCAAGGGCTGCAATGGCTCATGAAAGCAGCTCAGCACCACCTTGTCAAGGCCAAGCAATGATGGACAAGAAATGCTGGCCTGGCCAGCAAACTCCCACATCCGTCGAATGAATAAGAAAGGCTGTCTGACCTGCTGAGTATTTCCATTATTTCCTGTTTTCATCTGCAATAAATGACGGCCTTGCCCTTGCTATCCATTAAAATTAGTTCATGGAAAATTTTGATTAACCACAAATTTTTTTTTTAAATCTAACAAATGATAAAACTTTTAAATAAAGCATCAATGATTATAAATTTTGAGCATTTAATTAAAATAAAATTTTTCTATTGATAAGCATGTAATATTCATCATTCGAGCACATCACCTGAACAGGGCTCAGCTTTCGCTTAGCAAAACAGGTATTTATAATAAATGATATCGTTATTGGTCTTTGATTGCTGATTCAGTGTCCATAAGCTATGCATGTGGTTTGAATTTCCTTCCATAACACTTCTTCTAACAGTGCGAAAAAAAACTACAGCTGTAACTCATAATTACAGCCAGAGTGCCTCACTTCAAATATCCTTTAATTTAAATATCTATGTCCATTGTAAGCAATTCCCAGGAGCTTGGGATGGGGAATGATTCTCTTCATAGATTAATTTGTTCTATATTTAGCTTGGATTATTAAAGCTGTACACTTGCCACTGCCATGCTGTGTTAGCACACCGCAGAATGATATATCGAACTGGATTCTAACTGCTGCTATAGAGCATGGGGCATTTTGTCCCGAATCCCTTTCACCAGCGAAATGCATCTTTCAAATAAATTATGCTAATTGTACATCACAGAATTCATTTCTGAACTACCCTCAATATTGGAGCATGGGTCATTTTTTTCTTAAAATGTTTTTAAATACAGTGTTGCCTTTTCCAGTGAAGGTAAACTCCAAATACATGCAAACCATCAAAGAAACTATAGCAGCAGTTGCCAGGTTACTGGGACAGCTATGGGTCAATCGGTGAACATCCTGCATAATGGAAATCAGTTCAGGCAGTTCTACACACTAGATGATTATCGGTATAACACAATGTGAGGCACAGTCTTTAAGTAAGTGACAAGAGCAGAAGGCTGGGTATAGAAAACTTCACAAAGTTGGTACTTCCTTGTTTGGGATCACAGGAGAATGACTTTTGTGTTTCCTGCACTAACAAGGCTAAAATTGGCTCATTTATCCCAATGGCGAAATCAAAGTACCACATGTAGAGGCATCCTTCATATATCCAGTATGTCTAACTAGTGTCCATGTCTTAGAACTGTGTGACCAACTAATAATACTTAAAACAGTAAGAAGTAACGATAAAGTTTTCAATTAATCACGCAGATCTCTCTGATTGTGCAAGTATTGCCATTTTGTCAGCATACTGTAAGTTTGCTATGTTTTATGTCCAACTGTTAACTCTGGAAGTATTCCTAATTGTCTAATATTTGTTGTGTGTGTAGATTGAAGAATGTTGGAGCAAGTTCTTCTCTCCTCACTTACAACATGCCGGTCATCCTTCTAACCTGATGCACATCATTTAGTCCCCTTATAGTCATGGAATAATTTTCACATCCTTACTGTCAATTCCAGTAACACATTTATCAATGTTTTACTGGTGATAAACACAATCTAGGAAACAAATGTAAATGTTTTTGTTTACTTCTCGATTCTTCTTGAAGGTTGTTCTTAAAGGTTTAAATAAATAACAACCTTGCAGTATTCTAACACAGCAATACATTCAAATTCAGAAAAGGCTGCACAAGATGTTATGGATCAAGTAAAGTCTTGAAAGGTAGAATATGGTTCGAGTATGATAAAAAAAATTTAGAAAATTAGTGAAGATCAAAGTTGATCGTATCACACTGGAACAAGTAGATATGTTTATCTATTTAGAAAAAATGCTAACATAAGATAGGAGATGTTTTGCAGAAATGAAAAGAATGATTGAGACAGGCAGGCATAATATTGTAAAAATTGACAGGGTGTAAACAGCAAGAAAATTCAAGTTTTAACAAGAAATGTGGCCAAAAAATAAAGATCTGTTGAAGCAAACAGAAACCTGCAGAAAATGGAAGCAAAGGTGTGTGCTTATTATTCCAGAGACAAACCACAAGTCAAATTAAGAGGCTCTTGAACTTGCAAGTGCAAAAGAAATCTAAAAATGACATGAGAAGAAAATGTTAGTAGTTTCGCCATTTGATCTGCGCTGCAAAGCTAGAAATGTCTTCTGGAGGACAGTAGAAAGAGGTCACCCAGGGCATAGTCAGATGCAAGATGTGAGTGGCTGTAAGAGCTACAGTGGGTGTGTGAGGATGGCACAGGACAGACAAGGATGTAACACCAAGACAGCAGATTGCTTGGCAGAGGTAATTACAGGCACAATCTAGAACTAGGGAGTCACTGATTAAAATAAAGGGGTCATCCATTTTAAGACAGAGAGGAGGAAAATTTTTGGTTGCCATCACAGATGGTCGTGAGTCTTTGGAATTCTCTTTCTCAGGAGGCAGTAGAAGCAGAGAATTTGGATATTTTTAAGGCAGAGATAGCTAAATTCTTGGTAAGCAAGCAGGTGAAAGATTATCTGGGGGTCAAGTATGAAGTAATCAGATCAGTCATGATCTTATTGAATGATAGTATAGGCTTGATGGGCCGAGTGACCACCTCCTGCTCTTAATTCACACGATCGTAAGCAGTAGCCACTGAGGATCAGTATCTGCCCAATTTCAACAGCCTCTTCAACACAGTGCTGCAGTATTGGGAAATAACACTGTTATTCTACAAACCTAAAATCTAAACAATATATTTCCACATTGTTTCTGTGAATACAGATTTCTCGCACCGACTTTAACCGGGTGAGTAGTTGGGTAACATGGCCAGATTCATATCTGCAGTAACTGTATATTGGATAGAACAAAGTGTATAAGCATAATCTCACTCAGCCTCACACATACCTTCCACACATACCAACTCCATACAATCAAGAGATCAGAAACCCATTGTTTATTCCAGCATGTCTCTTATATAATGTTACAACCTATCCCAAATTAATTCTCTTTCACAAAAATTGGACAAGTTCTAATGTGCTTTAGGGCATATATTTGCCAAGTCATAAAAAGAATTAATAACTGAGAAAAAAATATTTTAAGTGTTGATCATTTCCAATGCAAGCAATACGAGGGTTTCAAAAGTCTAACATTAACGAGGCTTAACTTCACAGCAATTTTGCTGAGCCTCTCAGTGAAGGCTGCATAGAAACCTGTGCACTCAAAACAAACCCAATACAGTAACTTTACTGGATTTTACTGGCTTGGCATAATGCATCAAGCGTAGCATTTGTGTCCAAAATTAATGAATCTGGATACATGAGAACTTTAATAAGGTGATTTCAATGTTCCATTAGTGCTCTAGTCTGCAGAAACCTCTTAATTATTGCTCCCAAATTATAACAGTGTCATTAGAATGATTATCAGCCACACTAAAGCATTTACTCATTTCTGAATAACTCAGTGAAGGTTTGCAATAATAAAGGTGTCAAAGAAATCTCGCACATCACTGTAAATGAATAATCTACACAGAATATATCTTAATGAACATCATGCTCAATTGCCTCTCTCATAGGATATCAAAAACATTTATAAACCATCAACACTTTCAGGAATATTTGAGGTGACTGGCATATATGATTGTAAGGAGAAGGCATATGATCAAATGAAGTTGAATAGAATAAAAAGTAATTCTGGCACGGTTAGTTTGAAAAGAGTGGTGAGAAAGGGCTTGCCTAAAGCATAAACACAACATAAATCAGTTGGGCTAAAAGAAAGATCTTTTCTGATTTGTACAATCTGTATATTTTTTGACAACCTTTACCTAAATAAAACTTAAAACGTACGCTGGGAAGAGAAAGCTGGCACCAGAGCCGCCAACATCACCATTGCTAACCTGACAGCAGAGGTGATTTCAGTTTGACTTCTTTTCAAACTTAGAAATGGAGTATGTCAGTTCAGTTGTGCACTTCTCACGGGACCGAGGTGTCACCTCCCCCTCTACAACTGGATCCTCAGCATCCTGACCCACAGACCGTAATTAGTGAAGATAGACAACAGCACTTCCTCCACGATAATCCTCAACACTGGAGCCCCCCAAAGATGCATCCTCAGCCCCCTACTGTACTCCCTGCACACACACGACTGTGTAGCCAAACTCCAAATGAACGCCATCTACAAGTTTGCTGACGACACCACCGTGGTAGGACAGATATCAAACAACGATGAGTCAGAATACAGGAAAAAGATAGAGGGCTTAGTGTCATGATGCAATGATAAAAAAACTCTCTCTCAACGTCGGCAAAACAAAAGAACTGACCGTTGACTTCAGGAAGAAAGGAGGAGGACACGCCCCCATCAACACCAATGGAGCTGAGGTGGAAAGGGTCGAGAACGTCAGGTTCCTTGGAGTGACGATAACCAACAACCTGTCTTGGAACTCCCACGTAGATGCAACAGTCAAGAAGCCACAACAACATCTCTCCTTCCTCAGGCAGCTTAGAAAATTCGGCATGTCCATAAGGACCCTCCCCAACCTTTACAGATGCACCATTGAGAGTGTACTGTCCAGGTGCATAGTGGCCTGGTACGGCAACTGCTCTTCCCAGGACCGTAAGAAATTACAGAAGGTGGTGTGCACAGCCCAGACCATCACGGAAGCCAACCTTCCATCCGTGGACTCCACTTACACCTCATTGCTGCAGCAAGGCTGCCAACATCATCAAAAACCCCTCCCGCCCTGGTAATGCTCTCTTCCAACCACTTCCATCAGGCAGAAGATACAGAAGCTTGAACACACGCACCAACAAGCTCAAGAACAGCTTTTTTCCTGCCGTTATTAGATTGATGAATAGACTCTCTAACTTCAAATAATGCTGATCTTGTTAATGTTGATCTTGCTCTGCGCACTGCCTGTGCAGCGTAACCTGTATGCCTCACTCTGTCTAAGCACTTGTTGATTTCTATGTCCTTGTTCACCATAATCTGCCTGTGCTACTCACAAAACAAAGCTTTTCACTGTACTTAGGCACATGTGACTACAATAAATCAAATCAAATCAAGGGTACAGGTAGCACCAGCAAGACTACATTTTTGCCCATCCACTGTTGTCCTGCAAGTGAGCATCTGTGGGGTGACTTCAGATGGTAT
>NC_063336.1:6379769-6390770 GCF_021869965.1 Rhincodon typus
AATTCCCTACTGTATTATCCTACTATTTTTACACTTCTGTGAGATTTTCCTATATACCTGTCTTTCTGTCTCTCCCTGAGAGTTTGGGCGTCTATAGTATACCTCCAGCAAAGTGATTGCCCCCATTTTGATTTTGGGTTCTATCCCGGGCCTTATTTGAAGAACCTTCTAAGATATTATGATATCGTCCCTCCTTTGTGCAATAATTGACTCCTTCAGCAATATTGCAATACCATCTCCTCTTTTACACAACCCCCAATCTCGCCTAAAGATTCTATGCCCTGCAATATTAAGCTGGTAATCTAGTCTCTACCTCACCCATATTTCTGTAATAGCGATGACATCACATCCCCGTGCAATGATTGACACCCTCAACCCATCCGCCTTACTTGCAAGGCTCCATTCCTTGAAATAAATCCCCGGTGCCTTAATATGACTATATTTGCATGATCTTCTGGACTGACTTGGTTCTTCATCTATAATTATCTGTGCATCAACCCCTCACTCTACCTCCACATCCAATCCCTGTGACCAAATTAGTTTAAACCCTAACCGCACTAGCAGACTTCCCGGCAAGGATGTTAGGCCTGTTCCAGTCCAGATACAACCTGTAGACTTTTACAGTTCCCATGTACCCCATATCATATTATATTGCTCCTGACTTCCACTTATTTCTGGTGCTTAAAAGTACACTTTTTTTTTCTAATTTTATAGCAATAGTTCCTAACATCAGTTTCTTAGCAGCCACTGATTTTTATAGACTTTCTGTGATGTCACTCTTGCTCTTTCAATAAGAACTGACTAAGTGGCATTTTCTGGACAACTTCACCATGATGCTGTGTTATAAAATGGAAGTTGACCCCCGTCCCCGAGAACTAAAACCGAAACACTCAAAGAGGAGAACCTCACCCTATAATCTGTGAAAAGTGGTGTAACCTGCCTTTCAGCAACTTCTCGTGGTTAAATAAAATAAATCCCTGATGGTCACTCTACAATTAACAAGTAACAATTTTATTCATCTAACTCTAATAGTAAGCAAATTAACTAAACTATTAACAAACATAATAAATCCCTTCTAACTGCTAACTATTCCACATAAAACAAGATTCTAACGGTATGCTGTCCCAATAAATACAACTTAGTCTCTCAAAATTACCACCAGGTTACGTGTCTTCCAGAATGCTCTGTGCCTTCTTTGGCAATTCTTCTGTCAGTAATATTCACTAGTTGTGCCATTGGTACCTTTGTTATTTAGATGGTGCTTTCTCTGAGACGTAGACGAGACTGTGAGAGCTAGCGATTTTCTCTCTTGAGCATGGGAGCTGTTAGCTCTGGGGTTTTGTCCAACTGCCCCCTTCTTTTATACCCTTGATGTCATATCCATTTCTTGCAATATGATTGGTCCTGTGTAGTCAAAACCATCAGATTTAAATTTGATTTTTTATTTGGTATCTAAGTGCCTGGTTCAAATTGATTGGCTATGTTCAAAAACTTGTTGTCTTGGTAAACTGCTGCTTGGCCTGCAAACTGTACTGTCTTTCGATACAAATATTTCAATTGGGGTGCTCTCTGTGCACTTGCAAACTTTCAAGCTGCTGCTTACAGAGATTTTTTTAAAAATCTCTAAGCGTAGAAAAAAATACGCATGATCTTTCAAAGGGACCATGCAATACTTTCCCACCTAGCATTTTACAAACATCAAATTCTAACTTTCTGCCTCTCAATCCACAAATACTCTTCCCAATTTTACAACGCCTTCCCCCTTAAGAAAAAAATGAACTAGCATAATGAAAAGGTGGCTTCATTCTTTTTTCTTTTTTTTTCTTTTAAAACCTTAACTCCATTATATTGCTAGATCCATAGCTCATTAATCAACGGTTACAGAATTTATATTCGGTTCCCTGGTTTAAGTTGACTTTCCTGATTTGGGGCTGTTAATCTGATCCAATCAGGGATCTTGTATTCTGAGGTCCAGCTGGCTGACCTTGTTACAATCCCTTCACATTTCTAAGATGTACGAGCAGAATTAGGCTATTTGGCCTGTTGAGTCTGCTGTGCCATTTGATCGTGGCTGATACCCATTCTCCTGCCTTCTGCCCATAACCCTTGATCACCTTACTAATCGAGAACCTATCTATCTCTCTCTTAAATACACTCAGTGGCTTGACCTCCATGGCCTTCTACGGCAATGAGTTTCATTACCTGTTTGCTGAAGAAATTTTCGTCCTCTTCTCAGTTCTAAAGGGTCGTCCCTTCACTGTGAGGCTGTGCCCTCGGGTCCGAGTCTTCCCCTACTAGTGGAAACATCTTCTCCATGTCCGGTTTGCCCAGGCCTCTCAGTATTCTGTAAGTTTCAACGAGATGCCCCCTCATCCTTCTAAATTCCATTGAGTACAAACTAAGAGTCCTCAACCGATCCCCATATGACAAGCCCTTCAGCCTTGGGATCATTCTCATAAACCTTCTCTGGACTACCTCCACCACCAGCACGT
This sequence comes from Rhincodon typus, assembly GCF_021869965.1. Classification (NCBI taxonomy): domain Eukaryota; kingdom Metazoa; phylum Chordata; class Chondrichthyes; order Orectolobiformes; family Rhincodontidae; genus Rhincodon; species Rhincodon typus. The sequence continues at coordinate 6,382,262 of NC_063336.1, forward strand.
CCTTTCTTAGGAATGCGACTCAAAACTGATCACAGTATTCCAAATGTGCTCTGAACCAGAGCCTTATACAGCTTCAGCAGGACATCACTACTCTTGTATTCTAGCCTTTTTGAAATGAGTGTAACATTGCATTTGCCTTGCTAACTTCCAACTGATCCTGCATGTTAACCTTAAGAGAATCCTAAACGCGGACTCCCGAGTCCCTTTGTGCTTCAGCTTTCCACAGCCTTTTCCTAGTTAGAAAACAGTCTATGTTTCTTCTTCCTACCAAAGTGCATAACCTCACAATTTCCTTCATTGTATTCCATCATCAACATCTTTGCCCACTCTCCTACTCTGTCCAAGACCATTTACAGTCTCCCCACTTCCTCAATACTACCTGTCCCTCCCCAATCTTTGTGTCCTCTCCAAACTTAGCAATAATGCCGTCAGTTCCTTCGTCCAGATCATTAATTTTCAATGTGAATACTTGTGATTCCAGCACTGATCCCTGTGGAACTCCAGTAATCACTGGCTGCAGTCCTGAAAAAGACCCCTTCATCCCGACTCTCTGCCTTCTGCCGGTCCAGCCATTGTCAATACCTTGCCTCTAACACCTTGGGCTCTTCTGTTATTCCTGAGTGGCACCATGTCAAAGGCCTTCTGGAAACACAAGTAGATCATGTCCACTGGCTCTCCTTTGTCTAACTTGCTCATTACCTCCTGACAAAATTCTAACGGATTTGTCAGGCATGACCACGCCCCCCCCGACTGAACCGTGCTGACTTGGCTGTATTTTACCATGCACTTCCAAGTACTCTGCAATCTCATCCTTAATAATGGATGCTAAAATTTTACCAACAACTGAGGTCAGACTAACTGGACTATAATTTGCTGTTTTCTGCCTCTCTCCCTTCTTAAACAGAGGTGTTACATTAGCTATTTTCCAGTCCTCTGAGACCCTCGCTGACTCCAGTGATTCCGGAAAGATTCACCCATGCCTCCACAGTCTCCACACCCTGTGGGATGTAGTCCATCTGGCCTAGATGATTGATCCACCTTCAGACATTTTCAGCTTTTCCAGCACCTTCTCCTTAGTGATGCCCACACCACTCAGTTCTGCCCATGACTCTCTCTTGAAGTTGGTATGCTTCTGGCATTTTCCACTGTGAAAACTGCTGCAACGTACCTGTTCAGCTCCTCTGCTATTTCTTTGTTCTGAATTACTATTTCTCCAGCCTCATTTTCCAGTGGTCTATGTCCACTCTTCCCTCTCTCTTAGCTTTTTAGATATCTTTTTTAAAAACTCTTGCAATCTTCTTTTATATTACTAGCTAGCTTACTCTAATATTTCATCTTCTCCCCTTTATTGTAATTTTTTGTTATCCCCTGCTAGTTTCCTGGCTTTCCACTAATCTTCACCACATGGTATGCTTTTTTCTTTTGCTTTTATGCTGTCCCTGACTTTCTTTTGTCACCCATGGTTGCCTTGTCCACCCCTAAGAGGCTTCTTCTTCCTTGGGATGAATCTCTGCCCGTGTCTCCTGAATTACCCCAGAAACCCCTGCAATTGCTGCTCTACTGTCTTCCTTGTTTGACTCCCCTTCCAATCAACTCTGGCCAGCTCCTCCTTCGTGTCTTTATTCAACTGTAAATCTGTTACATTAGATTCCAGCTTCTCCATCTCAAAATGCAGAAGGAATTCAATCACTATGGTCAGTGCTCTCAGGGGCTCCTTCACCTTAAGCCTCCTAATCAAGTCTACCTCTTTACATGCCATGGAATCCAGAATTGTCAGTCCCCCAGTGGGCTCTACCACAAGCTGCTTCAAAAACCATCTCATAGACATTTCATGGATTCCTTTTCTTGAGAAATTTTGATCAATTGTGGTATCAGTAACTTTAGTAAAATTGGAGTCACTGGGAATCAGGAAAGGTCTCCACTGATTGAAGTCCTATCTAGTACAAACGAAGTTGTTTGTGATTGTGGGAGGTTGGTCATCTCAGTCCAAGGACATCACTGCAGGTGTTCCTCAGGGCAATGTTCTCGACCCAACCATCTTCATTGCTTCCCTCCATCATAAGTCAGAAGTGAGGATGTGCACTCATCAGCTAACAATGTTCAGCACCATCATTCATTCTCAAATACTGAAGCAGCCAGTGTTGTGAAGACCTGATTTATTGCATTCGTTGCTCCTGATTTGATCTCCCCCATATAGAGGGGACCACATGCAGACTTGGGGCCCGGTTCACAGAGCATCTGCGCTGTGCACGCATCAACCAACCTGACCTTACGGTTGCCATCCATTTTAATTCTCCCTCCTACTCCCCTGGCGACATGTCCATCCTTGACCTCCTCCACTGTCCGAGTGAGGTCAAGTGTGAACTGGAGGAACAACACCTGATATCTTGCCTGGGGAGCTTACAGCCCAATGGCATAAACGTTGACTTCACCAGCTTCAAAATCCCTCCATGTCCCTTATCCCATGTCCAATCCTCCCCTTACCCCTCCCCCTTGCCTCCCTGACCTGATCTAACCTGTCCATCTTCCTACTCATCTATCCACTCCACTCTTCCCACGGACCAATCACGATATCCCCTACCTGCATCCACCTATCACCATCTCTCCTACCCTTCCCCTAGCTCCATCCCCTTCCCTATTTTATTTCTGAGCTCCCTTTACCCTCCCCAGACCTGATGAAGGGTTTCTGCCTGAAATGCTGACTTTCCTGCTCATTGGATGTTGTCTGACCTGCTGTGCTTTTCCAGCCTCATACTTATAGACTTTGGCTTCTAGCATCTGCAGACGTTACTGTCTCCAAGTTGTAAAGATTGTATTGTTTTGTTTTATGAGGGGGGAGGAGCAGTGCTCTTGATGAAGGAGCAGTGCTTTGAAAGTTTGTGATTTCAAATCAACCCACTGGGACTATAACCTGGTGTTGTGTGACTTCTGACCTTGTCAGCAAAGGCAGGGTTTTTTTGTGAATAATTCAGGACACGTGACAAAAAGTCATACCTAGGACAAAGAAGCATACTAAAGGAAAGATGAGGCAACCGTGGCTGACAAGGGAAGTCAGGGACAGCGTAAAAGCAAAGCAGAAAGAACGTAATGCAGTGAAGGGCAGCAGAAAGTCAGAGGATTGGGAAGCCTACAAAGATCAACAGAAGACAATTAGAAAAGAAATAAGGAGGGAGAAGTTTAAATATGAAGATAAGCTAGCCGGCAATATAAAAGAAGATTGCAAGAGTTTCTTTAGATATATAAAGGGCAAAAAAGAGAGGCAAAAGTGGTCATTGGGACGGTGGAAAATGATGCTGGAGAAGGATGATTGGGAAATAAAGAAATGGCTGAGGAACTGAATAAGTTCTTTGCATTAGTCTTCACGGTAATATTCCAAAATTCAAGAGAGTCGGTGGGGGTGGGGGGGCAAAGGTGAGTATGCTGGCTGTCACCAAGGAGAAAGTGCTAGAAAAACTGAAGGGTCTGAAGTGGATAAATCTCCTGGACCAGATGGATTATACCCCAGAGTTATGAAGGAGATAGCTGAAGAGATGGTGGAGGCATTAGTGTGATCTTTCAGGAATCACTGGAGTCATGGAGGGTCCAGAGGACTGGAAAATTGCTAATGTAATCCTCTGTTTAAGAAGGGGGTGAGGCAAGAGACATGAAATGAAAGGCTGATTAGCCTAACCTTTGTTGTTGGTAAGATTTTGAAGTCCATTTGTGAAGGATGAGATTTCTGAATACTTGGAAGTGCATGGTGAAAAAGGGCAAAGTCAGCATTGTTGCATCAAGGGGAGGTTATGCCCGACAAATCTGTTAGAATTCCTTGAAGAGGTAATGAGCAGGTTAGACAAAGTAGAGCTAACAGATGTTTATCTACTTGGACTTCCAGAAGGCCTTTGAGAAGGTGCTGCACAGGAGGCTTCTGAGTAAGATAAGGGCCCATGGTGATAGAGGCAAGGTGCTAGCATGGATAGAAGATTGGCTGTCTGGCAGAAAGCAAAAAGTGCGGATAAAAGGATCTTTCTCAGGATGATAGTGTTTCACAAGTGTCAGTGTTGGGAACTTTTCACTTTATACATTTAATGATCTAGATGAAGGAACTGAGGGCATTCAGGCTAAGTTTGTAGATGATACAAATATAGGTGGAGGGGCAGGTAGTATTGAGGCAGGTAGGCTGCAGGAGGATTTAGACGAGTTCGGAGAGTGGGCAAAGAAGTGGCAGATGGAATACAATGTGGGAAAGTGTGAAGTCTTGCTCTTTGGAAGGAAGAATAGAGGCATAGACTATTTTCTAAAGGGGAGAAAATTCACAAATCTGAAGTGCAAAGGGACTTGGGAGTCCTAGTCTAGGATTCTCTTAAGTTAAACTTACAAGTTGAGTTGGTAGTTAGGAAGGCAAATACAATGTTGACACTTATTTTGAGAGGACTAGAATATAAAGGTGGGGTTGTACTTCTGAAGCTTTATAAGGCCCTGGTCAGGCCACATTTAGAGTATTGTGAGCAATGTTGAGCCCCATACCTCAAGAAGGATGTACTGACCTTGGAGTGGGTCCAGAGGAGGTTCATGACAATGATCCCAGGAATGAAAGGCTTAACATATGAGGAACGTTTGAGGAGTCTGGATCTATACTTGATGGAGTTTAGAAGGATGAGAGGGGATCTAATTGAAACTTACAGAATATGGAATGGTCTGGACAGAGTGGATGTTGGGAAGATGCTCCCATTGGCAGGAGAGACTAGGACCTAAGGGCACAACCTTAGAGTAAAGGGAAGACCCTTTAGAACGAAGATAAGGAGAAACTTCTTCAGCCAGAGAGTAGTGAATCTGTGGAAGTCATTGCCACTAGAAGGCTGTGGAGGCCATGTCATTGAGTATGTTTAAGATAGCGATAGATATGTTCTTGACTGTCGAGGGGATCAAGGGTTACAGGGAGAAAGTAGGAGAATGGGGTTGAGAAATTTATAATAGCCATGATTGAATGGTGGAACAGACTCTGGGCTGAATGGCCTAATTTCTGCTCCTATGTCTTACGGTCTTATGGTCTTGTCCACCCCAGTCCAACACTGGCACCTCCACATCATTATTTATGTTTAGCACAGTTGTTTCAATCTGAGTTTCTCCCTTTCAAGCTGAATGCTAAATTCTATGTTGTTATGGTCACTGATATCTAGGGGATCTTTTACTCCGAAATCATCTATTCGATCTGCTTCATTACAATCACCAGGTCTAAATGGCCTGAACACTTGCACAATGAACCATAAATTACCATAAATAAATGAACCATTGTAACAACCCTCAAACAGGTGGAAACATAATGATGCAACAAAAATTAACAAAAGACCTTTAAGCTCTTTTCATCAGAAATTCTAGCTCGTTATGATCCTGCACTACGAAACATACTAGTGGCCGATGCATCATTAACTAGACTACAGGCAGTGTTATTCCTTCTTTGGTGCTATATTCAATGAGGTGGAAAGAGAGCACAAGTTTGCAATATATTTAGATACAGGATTAACAGGAACAGAAACAAGGTGCATTGTGATTATAAAAGAAGTGTAGCAGATGCATACAGAAGAAAATTCTGATTATGTCATAGGATTGCTGTTAACAGTATAAACTAAAGTAATAAATAATGTTGTTGAACAGCAAAGGAATGGCTAAAATGTCACCAAGGATACAAAGGTTTTGATTTAGAGAAATAGATCTGACACTACAACAGGATATTTTCAGGGAACGTATCAATTCAAAGCAGTTGCATTGCCAAGAATGTCAACTGAACAACCAGGGCAGGATGGTGTCCATTTTCAGGATGGCAGCCTTTTAAGTAGAGAAATGGCACGGTGGTGTGGTGTGGAAGGCAGCAGAGAAGGAAGAAGACAACTGCGCAGGAGTACATTAGTATCAGTGAGAAGAAAACTTTGGATGGGGCTGCAGGGGAAGATGTAGAGGATCAGTACTTTGATGTGTAAATTGTAAGCCAAGGTTGTAGTGGTGTAATGATGACCTAATGATTGAGATACACAGAAAATAGGAGCAACAGTGTGAACCTTGTACTAAATCAATTATATATAGCTGTTAAAGTATTGAATAAACTGTTCACTTGAAAATACCGTTGATTCTAGCAACCTGTCTTAAGTAATGCAGCATAAGAAACTAGGGCAGGACTTATACAGTTAATGGTAAAGCCGGGGAGTAGGGGGTTGGCAAACAGAGCGACATAGGGGTACAGGTGCATAGTTCCTTGAAAGTGGAGTCACAGGGTAGTGAAGAAGCTGCTTGTTACACTTGCCTTTATTGGTCAGTGCATTTAATATGGGAGTTGGGAGATCATGTTATAGCTGTACAGAACATCGGTGAGGCCACTTTTGGAATACTGCATTCAATTCTGGTGTCTCTGCTATAGGAAGGATGTTGTTAAACTTGAAAGGGTTCAGAAAAGATTTACAAGGATGTTGCTGGAGTTGGAGGCTTGTGCTATAGGGAGAGGCTGAATAGGCTGGGGCTATTTTCCTTGGAAGAGGCTGAGTGGTGACTTTATAGATGTTTATAAAATCATGAGAGGCATGGATAGCGAATAGCTAAGGCCTATCCCCAAGAGGAGTCCAAACCTAGAGACCATAAGTTTAAGGTGATAGGGGAAAAATTTAAAAGGGACCTGAGGGGCAACTTTTTCACGTAGAGGGTGTCTGTGATGGAACGAGCTGCCAGAGGAAGTCATGGAGGCTGGGACAATTACAACATTGAAAAGACACCTGGATGGGCATATGAATAGGAATGGTTTAGAGGGAAATGAGCCAAATGCTGGCAAATGGGACTAGATTATTTTGGGATATTTGGTCGGCGTGGGCGAGCTGGACCGAAAAGTCTGTTTCCATGCTGTATAACTCTATGATTAGCCACATAATAACAAAAAGTTTAACAACCCTGTTGGTATAGAGATGTGACTGTTCAGTTTTTCTTTTCCTTTTTTTTGTCAGTGAGTAGGAGGAGAAGAGGAAAACAATAACAATAGGTGATAGTATGTTAAAAGAATATGTTCACGAAATCTCAATGCATGTGGGTTTTAGAGTCTTATGCAAAATTAGTTCTAATCCTTGCCACCCACCATTGTCTACCAACAATCTGTGATCTTTCTCAGTGGTTTTTAAGGTTGTATTTTGATTTTCTTCAACTAATGATTTATCTTTCAAATAAGATCAAGGGCTTCCACCTATGTAATTAACACTCAAGTCTGCTGTAAATTGGGCATTCTGTGTGTGCATCTCCAGTATTTAATGTGGATATCTAAAAATATCACAGTACTGCTGAGAAAACAGTTTTGAGCACTACTGGCATGCTTTTTCCAGTAGTATGCAGTATTCATCTTCATTCTTTTCTTTTTACTCTGTTCACAGCCTTGCCATGAACGTTTGGATTCTGTGGTTTTATTTTAACATTTTGGGGTATTGAATTTGTGTTTGGTCAAATTCTGACAAAAATCATATTTGAAGTTGCATTAGACAAAAATAACGGCAGTTGAAAAATAATGGATAAAAAAATCCAGGAGTGGGCACAGCCTTGCTGTCATTAAAGAGTGACAGTAGTATAAGTTGAATAGAAAATTGTCTTTTTCGAACTCTCTCGCCAACCTGGTAAATTAAGAATGGAATGGTTATGGGTAGAAACTTAGAGTGGACATATGAAGAAAGAGAAAACAAGCAGTGCCAGTGGTGCAATAGTTTTTGTTTTCTGTGCTGCCAGGCTCAGGGACAGTAAGCATATTGCAGTTGCAGCTCCTGCCAAATTTTGTTTCACACATAGCAGGTCCACGCTAATTCTACTGTTTGGTTCCACCACCTGATTTAAACGTTTAAATTAGAAAGTCAACCAGATTTAACTATCTATCTTAATTTACTACAAACAACCAACTTGGAGGGTGCTAACATGTGAAGCAAATATGAATATCCAACTTAATATAAAAGAATCAAAATCAGAAATTGCTGGAAACACTCAGCGGTCTGGCAGCATCTGTGGAGAGAAAGCAGAGTTAATGTTTCGGGTCCAGTGATCCTTCTTCCGAGTTCTGAGGAAGGGTCACCGGACCCAAAACGTTAACTCTGTTTTTTCCTTCACAGATGCTGCCAGGCCTGCTGAGCTTCTCCAGCAACTTTGTTTTTGATCCTTCTTCTGAACTGATAGTGGCTGGGAAGACATTGTTATATATGCTAGGGGAGGGGGAAAGAGTAAACGATTGGTGGAGATAGAGTCCATATAGAGAGTGGCTGACAATGGGTGTTGTGGTAGCAGTCATTGTGACGATAAGGCATGGTGTGCGGGGTTGAGAGTAACAACTAGGGAGAAGGTGCTCAGGCCTTAAAATTGTTGAACTGAATATTGAGTCCAGCAGTTTGCAGAGTTCCCAAGCAGAAAATGAGGTGTTGCTCTTCCAAGATAGTAGGAACTGCAGATGCTGGAGAATCCGAGACAACAAGGTGCAGGGCTGGATGAACACAGCAGGCCAAGCAGCATCATAGGAGCAGAG
>NC_063336.1:6391270-6403220 GCF_021869965.1 Rhincodon typus
GGTTCGCGACTGGGAGGTGCAGTTGTTTGTTGCGAACCGAGCGTAGGTGTTCTGCAAAGCGGTCCCCGAGTCTCCGCTTGGTTTCCCCGATGTAGAGGAAGCCACACCGGGTACAGCGGATGCAGTATACCACATTGGCAGATGTGCAGGTGAACATCTGCTTGATGTGGAAAGTCTTCTTGGGGCCTGGGATGGGGGTGAGGGAGGAGGTATGGGGGCAGGTGTAGCACTTCCTGCGGTTGCAGGGAAAAGTGCCGGGTGTGGTGGAGCTGGAGGGGAGTGTGGAGCGGACAAGGGAGTCACGGAGAGAGTTGTCCCTCCGGAAAGCAGATAAAGGTGGGGAGGGAAAGATGTCTTTGGTGGTGGGGTCGGATTGCAGATGGCGGAAGTGTCGGAGGATGATGCGTTGGATCCGGAGGTTGGTGGGGTGGTACGTGAGGACGAGGGGGATTCTTTTTTGGTTCTTATTGCGTGGACGGGGTGTGAGGGATGAGGTGCGGGAGATGTGGGAGACACGGTTGAGGGCGTTCTCGACCACCGAGGAGGGGAAGTTACGGTCCTTGAAAAACGAGGACAACTGAGATGTACGGGAGTGGAATGCCTCATCCTGGGAGCAGATGCGGCGGAGGCGAAGGAATTGGGAATAGGGGATAGCATTTTTGCAGGAAGGTGGGTGGGAGGAGGAGTATTCTAGGTAGCCGTGGGAGTCGGTGGGCTTGAAATGAATATCGGTTTCTAGGTGGTTGCCCGATATGGAGACAGAGAGGTCCAGGAAGGGGAGAGAGGTGTTAGAGATGGTCCAGGTAAACTTAAGGTTGGGGTGGAAGGTGTTAGTGAAGTGTATGAACTGTTCGAGCTCCTCGTGGGAGCACGAGGCGGCGCCGATACAGACATCAATGTAACGGAGGAAGAGGTGGGGTTTAGGGCCGGGGTAGGTACGGAAGACGGATTGTTCCACGTAACCTACAAAGAGGCAGGCGTAGCTTGGGCCCATGCGGGTACCCATGGCTACCCCCTTTGTCTGTAGGAAGTGGGAGGAATTGAAAGAGAAGTTGTTGAGTGTGAGGACGAGTTCGGCTAAGCGGATGAGGGTATCAGTGGAGGGGGACTGGTCGGGCCTGCGGGACAGGAAGAAGCGGAGGGCCTTAAGGCCATCTGCATGGGGAATGCAGGTGTAGAGGGACTGGACGTCCATGGTAAAGATGAGGTGTTGGGGACCGGGGAATTGGAAGTTCTGGAGGAGGTGGAGGGCGTGGGTGGTGTCACGGACATAGGTAGGGAGTTCCTGGACCAAGGGGGAGAAAATGGAGTCTAGATAGTTGGAGATCAGTTCGGTGGGGCAGGAGCAGGCGGAGACAATGGGTCGACCAGGGCATTCAGGTTTGTGGATTTTGGGAAGGAGATAGAAGCGGGCAGTGCGAGGTTGGGGAACAATGAGGTTGGAGGCCGTGTGTGGGAGGTCGCGACCACCCTCACCGCTACTGCCGCCGCCTACCCCGCTCCTCCTACCTCCGACGCCGGTCCGCCCACCGCCGGCGCAACTCCGCCCACCGCCGACGCCGGCACAACTCCGCCCACCGCCGACGCAGCTCCGCCCACAGCCGACGCCGACACAGCTCCGCCCACAGCCTCCACAGCCAGCAGTTCCAGAGGAGACAGCAGCACCCAGCCCTGCCGAGTCTTCACCATCCCCCCAGACCTACCCCTTACTGAGGACGAACGGTCAGTCCTCAGTAAAGGGCTCACCTTTGTCCCCCTCCACCCACAGATCAACGAATACCGCTCACGCTTGGACATAGAGCAGTTTTTCCGCCACCTCCGCCTCCACGCTTACTTCTTTAACCGCGAACCTAACCCTCCCTCTACTGACCCCTTCTCCCGCTTCCAACACACCCCCTCCTCCTGGACATCACCCCAAGGCCTCCTACCCTCCCTCGACCTCTTCATCTCCAACTGCCGTCGAGACATCAATCGCCTCAACCTCTCCACCCCTCTCACCCACTCCAACCTCTCCCCCGCAGAACGTGCAGCCCTCCGCTCCAATCCCTACTTCACCATAAAACCCGCGGACAAGGGAGGCGCAGTTGTAGTATGGCGCACTGACCTCTACATCGTCGAGGCCGGACGCCAACTCTCCGACACCTCCTCCTACCGCCCCCTTGATCATGACCCCACCCCTGAGCACCAAACCATCATCTCCCAAACCATCCACAACCTTATCACCTCAGGTTATTTCAAAACCCCCTTCCCCTCCCCCTTTTCTGATGAAGGGTCTAGGCCCGAAACGTCAGCCTCTCTGCTCCTATGATGCTGCTTGGCCTGCTGTGTTCATCCAGCTCTGCACCTTGTTGTCTCTGGCACTAGATTAATTCAGGATATTTGGTTGGCATGGACAAGTTGGATTGAAGGGTCTGTTTCCATGCTGTACAGCTCTTTGACTCGAAGTTCAAGTACTTCCTTCAAAAATGAGAAACAAGGTGACATTTAAAAGTGGAATCTAAGTTAGTCACCATTTCTTGGCTTAATGAAACAGAAAGGTCAGCTTTCAGTGGACTTCCCTTCCCCGTGTTTGCAGGTTTTGGCCATGCAACACTGAAGGAAGCAATCATCACTGTAACAGCCATCCAACATTGCGGGCCAAGTATAAACATACGGTGACAGAGCTTAAATCAACACAGGGAGCAATGATATTTCCCAATGACAGACAAGGACAGCGTTATTGGTCCACATACACAGACAGGGTTGTAGTCACCTTGTTCCTGAACCTCTCAAAAAACTATATTCACCCAAGCAGCAGTAGTTTTACAACCTCACCACTACAATATTCTTTGTGAGTGACGGCAAATAACCTTCACAACCCGAGTTATTTACAGTAAACTTGTACTGCACCTGGGAAGTTTTCATAGGCATCTTAAAAGTAGAACTAGCAGACAGAATTCAGCTATAAATTAGATTTGTTTACATTTAAAACCTAAGCTGCCAAGGATTAAAACAAGATAGCTTGCAGTTCACAGTTATTATTTGTTCATTAAACATCTCTTACTTTGTGGTTAAGTTTGTATTGGCTGTGGTGAAAATAAGAGGCCAATCAAAAGTTCTGTTTGTCTCACTACGCTGAATAATTTCTATGAACTTCTGATGAAAACACTTTACTGTACATTCAGATTTACCGTTCATTACATACTCAGTGACACGAATGAAGACAATAATATGGACATCTCACTCTCCACTCACTGAATTTCCAGTTTCAACCAACACTTCACAGACTAATTAAACCAAAAAGAGGTAAAAGAAGATAGCAATGCACAATTTAGGATATCTAAGAATTTATGACAAGGTGGCCACAAGGTTAAGGCAATGGTCTACTAATCCATTGTGCTTTGCACACATGGGCTTAAATCCCAATCTCTTTGCTGTTTCTAGCAATTTGGGGCAGCACAGTGGCTCAGTGGTTAGCACTGCTGCCTCACAGCGCCAGGGACCTCGATTAGATTCCACCCTCTGGCGACTGTGTGGAGCGTGCACATTCTTCCCGTGTCTGTGTGGGTTTCCTCCCACAGTCCAAATATGTGCAAGTTAGGTGGATTGGTTATGCTAAATCACCTTGTAGTGTCCAGGGATGTGTAGGTTAGGCGTGTTAGCCATGGTAAATGCAGGGTTACAGGGATAGGGTAGGTGGATGGGCCTGGGTGATATGCTCTTCAGAGGCTTGGTGTGGACTTGTTAGGCCAAAATGTCCTGTTTCCACACAGTAGGGATTCTTTGAAAAAATGCCTAGACATTTTCAAAGTAATACAATTGCATTGAATGCTGTTAAGACTGATGGGAAGATTGCAGTGGCCCCACTACTTTACCTAGTTGCACCAATATACAAACATTTTGATTCAATCGATTCCCATTTTTACTGCTGCCCAAAATAAAGGAAACTTTCACCAGGCTTTTCAATGAACTAGAAAATAAACTATAACAATACAAAACACATTTCTAAAAATCAGTAACAGAACTGGTTAAAATCTAAGATATAATCCAGAATTAGAACGAAATCCCTTTTAATCCCACCACAGTCACACAGCACTATAAACAACAAAGATTCTGCAGAGATGATATTTTGAAAAAAGGGTAAAGGAAAAAGAATTTCATTGGCCAATGATGTGAAAGAAAGATAGAATCTGACAAATTCTCATAGGGGTTTTTGTTGATGAAATCAGATCGCTGACAAATGAAGACTGATGGAAGATTTTCCAAACAATCAAATTTAGGAAAATCAAATAAAAACCTGAAAGAACTGCGGATGCTGTAAATCAGAAACAAAAACAAAGTTGCCGGAAAAGCTCAGCAGGTCTGGCTGCATCTGTGAAGTTAAAAATAGCGTCAATGTTTCGGGTCCGGTGACCCTTCCTCAGTACCACTTCAGTCACCAGACCCAAAACGTTAACTCTGTTTCTTCCTTCACAGATGCTGCCAGACCTGCTGAGCTTTTCCAGCAACTTTGTTTTGTTAGAAAAACCAAACTTGGACAGGATGGTGGCTCAGTGGTTAGTACTGCTGCCTCAGTGTCAGGGACCTGGGTTCGATTCCAGCCTGAGGCGACTTTCTGTGAGGAGTATGTTTATTCTCCCTGTAACTGCAGGGTTTCCTCCCTCAGTCCAAAGATGTGCCAGTTAGGTGGATTGGCCATGCTTAACTGACCATAGTGTTAGGTGGATTAGCCATGGGGAATGCAGGGATACAAGGTGGGGGTAGGTCTGGGTGGGATGCACTTCAGAGGATTGGTGTGGACTCAATGGGCCAAATGGCCTGCTTCCACACTGTAAGGATTCTATGATACTAGAAAGTAGCCACAGTTCAGCTTCTCAGGATTTACAAGGTTGTCAAAATGCTAAGATGTGGAAACTTTATCAGGTTCCTAACTATTTCAGAGAGACAGAGAGATTTGCAGCTTCACAGGAAGCTTTGAGATTTTCTTCCTCTGACCCTCTGGGCTTTTGAAATAGAAAATCAAGATCAGAAAGAGTTGGTAGATAACAATCAGCAAAGGACCCCCAGGTTTTCCATCAATTTAGAAACAAAAAAAATCCATCTCTTATCAGGCAAATCTTTTGAGGAGATCTTTTTTTACCAAAGTTATTGAATTTTTCTACTCAGCAGGTGAATCACAACATTTGTTAAACTGTTGACCTTATTTTCCAAGAAAGCACAAGCTCCCTTCTCCCTTTATTAATCCAGAAAGTGTCCAAACAGTTCAATACACCACCACTATTCACACCTCTATGAATATAGATGTGTAATCCCAACAATGTAGAGAACCAAAAGCAGCCCATTCACCCAGTTAGTGTTTTTGCTCCATTCAAACCTTCTTCTGCTCCTCATCCCTAATACTATCAGCATAACCTCTGACAGTGAAGTGTTTTTACCCAGACAATAATAAAAACATGGAACTTGACAGGTTCAGGTGAACAGCACAGATATCTTTACAAAGGGGAATCTACGTAAATATGAGGGATAAAGCATTAGAAGATATTATGGTACAGTGAGATGAAATCTACACACACACTCTCACAGACTTGTTGGACTAAATAGAATTTACAGCAAAAAAACAGGCTACGTAATTCTACATAACATACCAAGACACCACACAGATAAAATTTCAAGAAAGCTGAGCCAGAAGGAAAGAGATGGAGTTAATGAAATGTTGGATAGAATTTTAGTTTTTTTTCAAACATAAGTGTCAAATAATTAGAAATCAAATGTTGAAATTCATTAATTACAAATGTGTTTCCTGCAGTCAAATTTTGTCTGTTTTAATTCATGAATGGTTTCCTTTAACATTATGATCATAAAAGTTGTTAGACTCAAGAAAAAAAGATAGCTACAGTTTAGGAAGCAAAGAAAACTTCTGAAAAATACAGAAGCCATTTGTATTTTAACAAGATAAAAGTTAGACATTAGCTTGAATAGGTTAAGGCATCTTTTGGAATTGTTCTAAATAGGGAACAACCGAGGCCCTGCTTCAGTGATATACATTACTATATATTCTTTCAGTCTGGCTCCAGGCAGCCTAGCCAAACAATAATAAAGCACTCAGTGTGGAACTTCCCACACTCTCAGCTTCTTTATCCTAAGTAAATAAATAGAAGATAATATTTCCAACCCACTGAATTACCACTTAAAAAAGCTAAGGCATCTTCATACCACAAACCAGCACAATTACAAAAGCAGGGAACTAAAAGTATCCACTCTCCCATCTTTGTCCCATAAAATATAAACCACAATGTTACTTATCATTTAGGATACACAAGACTCTAACTATAATTTGCTTTCAAACTACTTCCTTAAAATAGTTTAGAATCTGAGCTGATCACTTGTCAGGTACCAAATCTTTAAAAACTTAAACATGTGTTTCCCATACAAATCATATAATTTAACTATCAGCCTACAGGGGCTTCTACAGACAGAAGTTCTAATAATAGAAATCTTTCTAGACTTCCATTTTTCCTTAGGTACTTAAAATTATTTCTTGACTGCTTCCCGAAATGGAGAGTTCAATCCCAAACTAACTGACAATGAGTTAAAGATTACATCAAAATCTAAATTACCCTAACAATTTTTTAATATAGGTTAACGCTTGGCTTATAAGAACCCATCTACAATAGCCATAACAGATAAATTTAACAGAAATAAAAATCAAAGAGTCATGAAAATCTCACCATAGATGGAGATGCAACAGTACGGCAATTTAAAGGATGCATCAAAACTCTGAATGGCGGTTTGGATTCCACTTTAAAACTATGGGATAACTCATCTTCTAGTCTATGCTATCTACCAGGATCCTACATTGGATGATTTTCAAGAGTCTGAACCTCTGCCTAATATACAAAACTGACTCGGAAGCACGAAAGGATGGCTAGCGTGGAAACTTAAATGTGAATAAGAAATGCTGTTAGCTAGGACTCAGTAGTCAGAATCTTTCTCTGCAATTAAACACGTTTAATGCTAAATGCTGACATTCATTTCTAAAATGGGATAAAATCCATTTTCAAGCATTAACTTATCCAAGCGAGGTTTGAAACTATAAGTTATATAAATTTATAAACTAATGGCTTTCTCCTGATCTACATGACAATGATACACGAACAAAATCACTGTAACGGGTCGAGGCGAATTTCTTCTAAGCAATATTTATATGACCTTACCATTTAAAATGCATCCATTCAGATGGACATCTGAAGCGTTGACAAACATTCTTAAAGATAACCTCTGATCTGATGAAATACTATTTGAAAGTGTCCTATAAATTGCACTGCACGTCTCGAGAATTATATTTAAAGTTCGAGGCTGACACCGCACTGGTTCACTTTAAGCCTCATTGCTTACAAAGGTGAATTGTCGTGACAAATTTGGAGAATGAACAGCTAAGATCGGTTCACTTGGGTTCCAACACTTCGAGTTGTTTCAATATTGGTCCCATAGCAACAAATCTGTGCTTCATTCATACTTAATGTTGGAAATATTGAAACTTGATGCAGAAACATGCAGTTTGGTTTCATTAACACACAGCGCCGCTAGACGAGTGGACATAGATGTAGGGACGACTATAGTTTGTTGAGTTTTTTAAAACCTCAATTGTAATTCCTTCATTGAAGGCCTGGTTTGAGATCTGTACAGATCAGTAACTGGGCGCAAAGGCCACCGACAGGCAGAACTTTCATCGCCCCTTTCCTTCAGATGATGTAAAGGAAAAAGTTCTTGCCCAGCCGCAGAGCTGCAAGTGTTTCTCTCAGAGACATACCTGAGGAGGGAATGGTCGATGAGATTCTGAGTCACACACAGTTTCAAGTCTCTCTTTCTTCTACAATCTTGTGAGTGAGATTGTGTTTACACCAACAATTCAACGATCCGGGCGCACTGCTGCCCCCTTCACCCACCTCCCTCCTCCTCCTCCTCTACCACCACCACACCAGCCGCCGCCGACACCATCGAGATAAAAGGCGGCGCAAGATAACGGCCACCAAAACAGTCCTGCTGCTGCTGTTGCCACCACCGCCGCCCGCCACTCAACCTTCGTCTTGACGTTTCACTCAAATCGCCCTCAAGCGCCCTCGCTGGCGGAGACACCCCCTCCCCAACAAGAACATGGGAGGCGGGGTTCCACATGATTGACGGCTTCCTTATCCACTCGCAGAGGCGGTCGCTGCGCTGTTTGGTTTCGATTGGTCGATGGCGCAGCAGCCTGGGCCAAAGGACCGCCCTCTTCCAAGCCCTGCCCCCTTCATCCCCGAATCCAGCAATACCCCGCCCCACATTTTGATTGACTGCAATATCCACCGATGGTAAGCGGGATCTGTCCTTCGTCCGGCGACTTTTGACCAGTCCCGATTTGACGTGACCACTCAACTCATCTCACCTTCTCGCGTCGATGCTGCAACCGAACTTGATGATGATGAGGATGACGCCGCACCTTCCGAAGTGAGTGACAGCGACCTGGACTAATTGGATGGAGGGAACCGGCAGGGCTAGTAGCCAATGAGAGAGTGAAGACTGCAGCCGGAGGCCAGCCCCTGCACCCTCACTTCTCCCCCGACCCCCCAACCGCCTAATTCCCGTCCCAAGCACCATGTCCCCATTCAGCCCCTTCCCTGTCTGCCCCGCCCCTAAGACTCGAGAGTGGGCCAGCACGCGAGGGAACCCCATTACGATCCAGAAACTTCCACATGAGAAAGACTCTTCCTTATCCGTTACCGTGACTCAATTTGGTGTTCTCGGGTAACTTTTCATTCAGGATCGAGACGATCTTGCACTTTCTGGAGCAGTTGCTGCTTCAAGCTGAGGTGACAGGCTCTCCTTAATTGAAGGCCTGCTTTGAAATTTATAGAAATAAATAAATCAGTCAGACAGTGAATAACCGGAGTGGGAAATCCCGTGGGGTGGAGATTTTCCTTTTCCCCCTATAACCTACCTGCTCGGAGATGTTAGTACGTATCGGAACAGATGGGATTTGAACCCGGGAGCTGGCTGATCTGAATGTAGGGATAGTGTTACTGTCTGGGGCCTGAGGCCCCAACGCTTGGGTTGGGCCAGAACCCAAAAGGATTGTGCTGACAGACAGCCGCTCGGTTAGTCGCTGCAGGAGGAAGTAGGCCCTAACTTTATTACTGTAAGACGAGGTGGCCGAGTGGTTAAGGCGATGGACTGCTAATCCATTGTGCTCTGCACGCGTGGGTTCGAATCCCATCCTCGTCGAAATTTTCAAAGTGTATGTACTTCTATTTTCGTATTTGAATTGATTGATCTTACCGTGAAATTAAATTGCAGTCTTGTGTTTTTTATCTTTAAAAAAGTATTCCACATTGGCAGCGAGCATTCAAGTGAGCTTGCTGAAAATCGACCCAACTCGTTTTAAACAGGTTACCCCCCCCCATACACATACTTTGAAACTGCACATCCAAAAGCGAGGAGTGTTTATTCTATTTCAGAGTGTTCTGTCGATTTTTTTTTAATTTCTCGTTGGGGTAAAAAAAATTGGCTGGGAGAGTGTGCAATCCCTGCAATAGCGCTGGAGGAAGTCAGAAGTTATGTCACCTTGGCAGTTAGAAATCTATCTTAATTGGCACATGCCAATATTAAATAGCATCTTAACGAAACAACAGCAAGTGTTGTGCAAGACTGTCTAGCCTGTAAAACGTAACTGCTGTCGACACGCACTGATACAAATTCCATCTTTTCAAAGCAAAATCCGAACTTTGACAAGAGCTGGGCAGGTCATTTCACTCATCTTTGTTGACCATCCAGAAATAACCGACTTTCCCGTTCAGTTGCACCCATCGCACTGCGATGGTTTAATTTATTCTGGATGTATCTTTTCTATTTCAGTCGATATTTTAAGAGTTACTACAAGGTCATTTCTCAGTCAATAACTTTCGGTGGTGAAAATTCAGGAAAAAGTTGCTGCTACGATGAACACTCAAAACTGGATGAGCGTCAATCTTGCGCATCACTTTCTCTCGTTGGAACGTTATAGTCAATGTCACAGAACAGCTTGTAGTAGGTGAATCAGCCGATGTGACCCTTTTTCCTCCTAAACTCTGCCCAGCTATAATTAATACAAGAAACCTTTTTATCGTAGACCCTGGCAAAAAAAAATTGGCACTAAGTCATAATTGAGAAGGTAACGAAAAATTAGTCGGAGGCAGGTTTTAAGGATTACTTTATAGGAGGAGTGTGAACGGTTTAAAAAAATTGAGACTAGCAGCTGAAGGCACCAAATTGTGGGATGTACAGGTGACCAGAATTGGAAGAAAAATTGTAATCCCAGAGGAATTTGAGAGATTAACAAACATAAGGATGAAAATGTTATATAGTCCCAATAAGTATAAACTATATATTTTACCATAAGAACAGGAGTAGACCATTCAGCCCCTTCAGCCTGTTTTGCCATTCAGTGGAAGGCCTATACCTGCCTTTGGCCTATATCCTTTAGTACCTTTGCTTAACAAAAAAATCATCTGTCTCAAATTTAAATTAACAACTAATCTAGCATCAACTGCTCTTCATGGAAAAAAAGTTCCAAACTTCTACCATTCATTGTGTGTACAAGTGCTTTCTAATATGTCTCCTGAATGGTCTGGCCCTACGTTTTAGACTATGCCTCCAGTTTTAGAATCCCCAACCAGTTGAAATATTTGTCTTTATCTATGTTGACTTTCCCTGTTAATATCAATACCGCCCATATTGAGCTGTTTTTATGTTAGAATTGATTTTTAAACTTGAATGCATAATGATAAGCACAATTGTGTCATTAAGATAGGAGAACTAAAAATGATCTGTGTCTTTTTAAGATCTAGCAAAGAATCTGATATAATTTCAATTAAATTGTGTAAATAGATTGAATTTAATATGACTTTATTAAATCATTGTTGGTAAGGTATTTAATCATCTAAGGCAGTTTGCTAAATCCAATCCTGCTACAGTATGCATACGTATGTTTCCCAGTTGCAGTTATTGGATCAGAGGAACGTCAGCTGAATTTCCCCCTTCTTGTCGCTTATGGCAGCACAGTAGCAATACACCAGCCACTGCTCCAGCTGAAATAAAGTCGCTAGTGTAGAATGCCAAACCCTGGTGAGCCATTTTTGGTAAGCAGAACTGGGGCTACAGGATAGGGGAGGGAATTAAATCTCTGTCCTCTGCCTCTGCACCCCATACCCACGCAGACACGTGCTCCCACGAGGAGCTCGAACAGTTCATCCACTTCACCAACATCTTCCACCCCAACCTTAAGTTTACCTGGACCATCTCTAATACCTCTCTCTCCTTCCTAGACCTCTCTGTCTCCATCTCGGGCAACCACCTAGAAACCGATATTCATTTCAAGCCCACCGACTCCCACAGCTACCTAGAATACTCCTCCTCCCACCCACCTTCCTGCAAAAATGCCATCCCCTATTCCCAATTCCTTCGCCTCCACCGCATCTGCTCCCAGGATGAGGCATTCCACTCCCATACATCTCAGTTGTCCTCGTTTTTCAAGGACCGTAACTTCCCCCCCCTCAGTGGTCGAGAACGCCCTCAACCGTGTCTCCCACATTTCCCGCAACTCATCCCTCACACCCCGTCCACGCAATAAGAACCAAAAAAGAATCCCCCTCGTCCTCACGTACCACGCCACCAACCTCCAGATCCAACGCATCATCCTCCCACACTTCTGCCATCTGCAAGCCGACCCCACCACCAAAGACATCTTTCCCTCCCCACCCTTATCTGCTTTCCGGAGGGACCACTCTCTCCGTGACTCCCTTGTCCGCTCCACACTCCCCTCCAGCCCCACCACACCCGGCACTTTTCCCTGCAACCGCAGGAAGTGCTACACCTGCCCCCCATACCTCCTCCCTCACCCCCATCCCAGGCCCCAAGAAGACTTTCCACATCAAGCAGATGTTCACCTGCACATCTG
>NC_063336.1:6403720-6412312 GCF_021869965.1 Rhincodon typus
AGGGTCCTCCATGACAGACTTCGAGATGACAATGATGCAGAATCGCTGAACAGAAACTGACAGCCAAGTTCCGTACTCACGAAGACAGCCTCAACAGTCATCTTGGGTTCATGCCACGCCACATGTAACCCCACCACACCGTTCTGTATTTGTAAAATCTTCCTTCCTGTCCTGTTTTGACACCATCACCTTGGTAACTTGTTATGATGTCTCTTCCTTAATTAGTTTATACAGTTTTGGATTACTTATTACTTTGGTTAGCATGCGACTGTTATACTCATCTAGTTATTTCAGCCATTTGTTTTGTCTCCAGCACCATTTTGTTTTTATTTTTTGTAATTATCTCTCTGCCTCATTTAATCAGATTATAGGTCATCTCTTCACTTCCTATTCAGCTGTTGACACTGTACTCACACTATCTGACACTTTTGATCACCTGCAGAGACTTGTTATTCGGCCTGTCGACACTTCACTCACACCATTTGCACAATCTTTTGATCTCTCCGCCTGTAAATTCTGTGCCTGTGTGCTTTTCTTCACTTCACCTGTTGAAGGAGCAGGGCTCCGAAAGCTTGTGATTTTAGATAAACCTGTTGGACTGTAACCTGGTGTTGTGTGACTTTTGAAAATGTAGATGGGTGGGTTAGTAAGTTTGCAGGCAATACAAAGATCGGTGGTGTTGTGGATAGTGTAGAAGGTTGTCAAAGGATACAGCGGGATATAGATCAGTTACAGATTTGAGCAGAGAAATGGCAGATGGAGTTTAATCTGGAGAAGTGTGAAGTCCTGCACTTTGGGAGATCAAACGTTAAGGAAAAATATACAGTTAATGGCAGGGCCCTGAACAGCATTGATGTACAGAGGGATCTTGGGGTTCAAGTCCATAGGTCTCTGAAAGTTGCCACACAAGTAGAAAGGGTGGTAAAGAAGGCGTATGGCATGCTTGTCTTTATTGGTCAGGAGTACAAGAGTCAGGATGCCATGTTGCAGCTTTAGAAGCCACATTTAGAGTATTGCGTTCAATTCTGGTCGCCACATTACACGAAGGATGTGGAAGTTTTGGAGAGGGTGCAGAAGAGGTTTACCAGGATGCTGCCTGGATTAGAGAGTATGAGCTATAAGGAGAGGCTAGAAAAACTCAGGTTGTTGTCTCTGGAGCGGCAGAGGCTGAGGAGAGATTTGATAAAAGTCTATAAAATTATGAGATGCATAGATATGGTAGATGGTCAGAATCTTTTTCTCAGAGTTGAAATGTCTAAAACTAGGGGGCATGCGTTTAAGGTGAGGGGGGGAAAGTTCAAAGGAGACATGAGGGGCAAGTTTTTTTACACAGATAGTTGTAGGATTCTGGAACGCGCTGCCAGGGATGTTGGTGGAGGCAGATACAATAGGACCGTTTAAGAGACTTTTAGATAAGCACATGAATATGCAAGGAATGGAGAGATATGAAGCAGGCAGAAGGGATTAGTTTAATTTCCCGTCCCAGTGCTGAATTGTTCTATGTTCTAATTGGTTGAGTGGCAGGAAGCAGATAGTCATGGTCGAGCAGTGTTTTTGTGACTGGAAGTCTGTGTTTGGGGTGGGGGGGTGGGGGGTGTGGGATTGCACTGGGGTCAGTGTTGGGTTCTTGCTGTTTATCGTACGTGTAAATGATTTAAACTTGAATGCCGGAGAGTTGATCATTAAGTTTGCAGATGTTACAAAAATTGGTGGGGTGGTGAATAATGAGGAGGAAAGCCTTAGATTAGGAGGATATTGATGGGTGGGTCAGATAGCATTCAATCCAGATAAATGTGAGGTAATGCACTTGGGCAGGACTAACTAGGCAAGAGAGTACATGGTGATCAGTAAGACCCAGGAAGCAGTGAGGATCAGTGGGACCTTGGTGTGCATGTACACCAGTCCCTTAAGGTATCAAGACAGGTGGCTAGAGTGGTTAAGAAGGCAAATGAAACTTGTCTTTATTAGTTGAAGTATAGAGTTTAAGAGCAGGGAGATTATGCTGGAACAATATAAAATGTTGGTTAGGCCACAGCTAGAGGATTGTGTGTAGTTCTGGAGTTTTGAAGTTACAACCTGTTGACTCTGAGGTGAGTGACTGAGACACCGTCAAAACATTAATATTTGTAAGACCTTTGTTTTATATTTTTATATCTTAGACATAAATCTGACCTTTTGTTTATAAAACTTGTCTTTTATTTAAGACCTATCATTTCAGGGTAGGTTTAGGATCTTTGTGTATGTTTAACCTGGGGTGTTTTTTTTTTGCAAATAGGAAATAGTTCATTTTCATTGTGCTTACCCCTTGTGGGCAAATTAGATAAACAGTACAGCATTCAGATGGCAGGAGTCGTGGACTGTTCACAAAGTTTTCAGTCAATTATTTAGCATCGCAAAACCACATTGATTATTCATGTCTCTGATTCTACTCTTTTGTCAGTAAAATTCCAATTTAAATCCTTTTTCCCACCTCTAAAAGGTTAACTCAGTTGAAGGATAGAAAAGCTATGTTACAGGAGGGAGGGAGGATAAGAAGACCAAGGAGCATTGGGCAAGAGAAGGTTGGTGAGGGAAAGGAAATAAAATTGTAGTTTAAGGATAGAACAAAGAAAAGGAGGGAGCAGACTAAAACCTTCTTTCTGCCTTTGAGATCTAGAGAGTTAATAGTGCTGTAAAAAGTAAAGTCTTTTGACATTTGAGTAGTTTTATAGAATGCTGGTGTTTCTTTCACTGTCCAAGCGTTCGGTAAAAGCTTGTAAAGCTGTTTGCATCGGGGAGACAGGATTTTCTGAAGTCCTTTTGGCAGTCTAAGCATTAAAATAGTGACCATTTTTAAAGTGTTCTCAGGCAATTTGATGTGATAAATTATATGTTATAAGTTGATGCAATGAACAGTAAACAATAAACAGTTAACCTAAACCTCTGAAACACAGCAAGGTGTACTTAGTTTTTATCTTTCATTTTAATGAAAAATTGCTTTCTGTCTTGATGAATTGCTTACAAGCCACTGATTAGTGTCATCAGTAACCTGACGAGTCTTTCATTGTAGAGCAATATTAGCTATTCCATTTGGTGGTAGTTGTGTGATTTTTCTGTTTGATCATTAGGAGTTACAGGGAAAGGGTTGTGAAAACACATGGCTCACCTTGACTTTTGTCTGAATAAAACCATCTGGATTGGAAAATCTCCATTGTGACTTATGTTTTGACTATTATTCTGAGAAAAGAAAGAACTGATCCATACCATATGCTGCAGGAGAGAATGTGAATTGTAATGGTTTCTAAAACACATTAAGGCGAGTATTTTGAAAGAATTTGCTTTTGATTGATCTTCTATGTGTGAAATCTTCCTCAAGGCTCTCATTCGTTTGTTGAATATTGACAAGAAAGAATGTCAAGGCTAGAATGTGGTTGGGGGTGGCTGACAGGCTGTGTATTGACATTTGTGTTTTGCTAGAGTCCATCTGCAGCATGAGATGATGTTGGAATGGAATGAAGCATTGATTAGGCCACAGCTGGAGGATTGTGTGCAGTTCTGGGATCCACATTGTAAGAGGGACATGATAGCACTGGAGAGGGTGCAGAGGAGATTTAACAGGATAGTGCCTGAGCTAGAGAGTTTCAGTTATGAAGAGAGATTGGGCAGACTGTTGTTTTCTCCCCTTGGAGCAGAAGAGACTGAGGAGGTACATCATTGTGACGTATTGAGGGGCATAGACAGGAAGAAACTTTTCCCCTTGTTGGAGGGATCAGTGACCGGAAGGCTTAGATTTAAGGGAAAGGGCGGGAGGTTTAGAGGAGAGGAAAAACATTTTTACCTAGTGGGTGGCGAGAATCTCACTGCTTGTAGGGGTGGTAGATGCAGGAACCCTATGAACATTTAAGAAGTATTTAGCTGTGCACTTGCAATGCCAAGATATACAGGGCTATTGGCTAAGGGCTGGAAAATGGGATTAGAATGGTTAGGTGGTGATTTTTGACCGACTCAGAACAATAGGCTGAAGGGCCTTTTTATGTTTTGTACATATATTGTCGGAAAAGATAGAGCTCATGAAATAAAATCAGCATGGATACAAAGTTGGCTAAGTGACTGGAAATAGTGGGGTGAATCATTGTTTTTTTTTTGGAGAAAGATAGATAGTGGGGATAGAGTGGACATGGATCAGATGTTTCCACTAGTAGGAGAGACTAGGGCCCAGCCGCAGAGATTAGGGCATGGCCTCAGAGTGTAGGGATTACCCTTTAGAACTGAGATGGGGAGGGTAGGGAATCTGTGGAACTCTGCTGCAGAGGGCTGTGAAGGATAAGTCATTGAGTGTATTTAAGACAGAGATAGATAGGCTCTTGATTAGTCAGGGGATCAAGGGTTATGGAGAGAAGGCAGGAGAATGGGGTTGATAAATGTATCTTCCATAATCGATTAGTGGGGCAGATTTGATGGGCCTAATGGCCTAATTCTGCTCCTGTGTCTTATGATCTTATTGTTCCTGGGACACAGTATTAGGCCACTGCTTTTTTTTTTGATCTACATGAATGATCCTTACTTGGAGATGTAGGGCATAATTTCAAATCCTCAAAATATCCCCAGTCATGATAAGGATAGTGATAGATTTCAACAGGGCATAGGCTGATAGAATGGTGAAGATCTGACAGATTGAAATTTGATAAAGTATGAAGTGATAGATGATGGTAAGAAGAATGAGACGAAATAGGAAATAAAGAATTCAAGTAAAACGGGTGAAGGAGTAGATGAAATTGGACACAAATCATCGAAGATGGCAGGGCGACTTGCAAAACTAGTTAAAAAGATTTACAGAATCTTGGACATTGTAAATGCAGGCATTAATGACGAAATGATGGACTTTTTAAAACAGTATAAGCCTCAACTAAGTATAATGCCAAATGCCGAGCTCCAACGTTTAGAAAATTTTCAATGTCATTAGAGATGATGCAAAAAATTTCTAAGAAGGGCTAAGGGATTACTACTGTCTGGTCAGATTGGAGAATCTAGACTGCTGTTGTAGACATGCTCACTGAGACAGTGTGTTTGGTTGCAGACGTTTTGTCACCCTGCTAGGTAACATCGTCATTGCACCTCCGGTGAAGCGTCGGTGTTCCGTCCGCTTGTTATTTATATGCCTCAGTTTGCTCGGGTGTTTGGTACCACTTCCGGTTCTGTTTCCCAGTGGTTTGTACACCGGGTCTAATTTAATGTGTTTGTTGATGGAGTTCCCGTTAGAATACCAGGCCTCCAGGAATTCCCTGGCATGTTTCTGTTTGGCTTGGCTTGTGCGATTGTGGATGTGTTGTCCCAGTCCAATTCATGTCCCTCTTTGTCCGTGTGTAATGAGACCAGTGGGAATTGCTTATGTCTCTTGGTGGCTAGTTGGTGTTCACGAATCCGTAATGTCAGTTTTCTTCCAGTTTGGCCTATGTAATGTTTCTCACAATCCTTGCGTGGTATTTTGTATATTACACCAGTTTTGCAGGTTTTCGGTATGGTCTCCTTTATGTTTGTCAGTAGCTGTTGTGGGGTGGTTATTGGTTTGTGGGCTACCCTGATACCTAGGGGTCTGAGTAGTCTTGTGGTCATCTCTGAAATATCCTTGATGTATGATAGGGTGGTTAGTGATCCTGGTCGTGTTGTGTCTTCCTGTTGTGGTCTGTCTTGGAGGTAACGGCGAATTATGGTTTTTCGTATCCATTTCTTTTGAAGACTCCCTATACGTTCTCCTGTTCTGCTTAGCGTCATTCCGGGTTGCTGCAATGTGTTGTGGCTCATTTAAATAGTGTCCTGATGCAGCTCCGTTTGTGGGCGTTGGGGTGGTTGCTAGTGTAATTGAGTATCTGGTCCCTCTGTGTGATCTTTCTATATACGCTAGTCTGGAGTTCCCTGTTGTCTTTGTGTGTTCTACCGTTATGTCCAACAAGGGTAGTCAGTTGTTGTTCTCTTCTTCTTTTGTGAATTTTATCCTGGTGAGGATGTTGTTTATGTGTTGGTGGGTTGCTTCTAGTTTTGTGCGTTTGATAGTCATGAAGGTGTCACCTGTATATCAGACCCAAAGTTTGGTTGTATAGTGGGGAGCGCTGTCAGTTCTAACCTTTGCATTACTGCTTCTGCAATCAGTCTTGATATTGAGGATCCCATTGGTGTTCCATTGATTTGTTTGTATATGCCGCTGTTGAAGGTGAAATGGGTTGAGAGGCACAGATCTAGTAGTTTCATGGTGGTGTCCTTATTGATGTTGTTGGTGTCCTGGGGTGCCTGCCCGCTTGATTCGTCCAGTAGTGTGGCCATTATCTCTTTGGTTAGGTCGATGTTTGTGGATGTAAATAGCACTATTATGTCGAAGGATATCATCAGCTCATCCTCTTCTATCCTGGTGTCCTTGATGATGTTGAGGAATTCTTGGGAGGAGTGGATGGAGTGGGTGGTATTGTCAACTAAGTATTTCAATTTCTGTTGTAGTTTTTTGGTAAGTTTATATGTTGGTGTGCCTGGTAGTGAGACAATGGGTCTGCGGGGAAGCCCCGGTTTGTGTACCTTGGGGAGTCCAAAGAATCGCGGTGTGTTGGATCCCTTTGGCTTCATTATTTGGTAGTCTGTCTTGCTGATGTCTCCTGAGTTGTGTAATTTCTTCAGGGTTGTTGTAATCTGGTTCCCTAACTGTGGTGTTGGGTCTATTGCCATCTGTTGGTAGGTGTTGGTATCTCCAAGTTGTGCATTGGCTTTCTCGATGTATTGGGCTGTATTGAGGATTACTGTCATTACTTTGTCTGCTGGTAAGATTACAATGTTCCTGTCTTGTGTCTTTCCAGGGCTTTCCTCTCTTCTGTGTTGAATGTGTTCCGATTACCTTTTTTGCTCAGTGTTGGGAATATCGTCTGTTTGATGGTCTGTTGTACTTTTTCTGTGAGTCCCTTGCTCTTTAGTGTCGATTCCAGTCCAGCCAGAAAGTCAGTCTTTTTGGTGCCTCTAGTTATAATTCAGTCCGCGCACTAGGATGGTCTTCTCAGTGTCTGTAAGTGGTTGATCTGAGATGTTTTTAATCCATGAATCTGTGTTGTCCGTGTCGTTGTTGTGGGTGATTTTGGACAGTTTTTCTTGTAGGGCTATTCTTTTCTTTGTTCTGGTCTTTTGTTGTTGTATGCTGATGGCTTGTTCCAGTGTGGATGTTCATTCCTGGCCGATTGCGTTGGAGTACAGAGTTTTTTGGCGTGTAGTTTCCTGCTTGTATTTGTGGAGGCAGTTGTGGGCATCTTTGATCATAACCCTTACCATTCTGCGTCCGTTCTCCATGCCTGTGGATTGTTGATAGATGCTTCATACCTTAAGCTTTGTGATAGTACCTGCTTTCTGAGGCATTTGTGCAGCAAGTATAGTTGTTCGCGGGTCGTGCTCAGCCAGATGGCATTTGTTTCCCATCTGTGGGCCAGTTTGAGGGTGTTGTGCCCATAAGATGTTTAAAGTTTTCGAGAGGATATGTAGCTCATGTTGTGGATGAAGTTGTAGACATGCTCGCCGAGCCAGTCACCCTGCTAGGTAACACCATCAGTGCGCCTCCGGTGAAGCGTCAGTGTTCTGTCCCGCTTGTTATTTATATGCCTCAGTTTATCGGGGTGTTTGGTACCACTTCCGGTTCTGTTTCCCAGTGGTTTGTACACAGAGTCTAATTCAATGTGTTTATTGATGGGAGTTCCGTCAACATTTAATTATGCCTTCCAAAGGGAATTGGACCACTGTCTGAATACTATGAGGAAAAGCAAAACAGGGAAGTGAAAGAGTTGGGATAACAACGTGTAGAGCTGGATGAACACAGCAGGCCAAGCAGCATCAGAGGAGCAGGAAAGCTGATGTTTTGGGCCTAGATCCTTCTTCAGAAAAATACTCTTTCAAATACTAACAGGTTAGACCTGTCAGTGTTCATTGCATTGAAGCAAACGGGAGGTGAGAAAGCCATTGTTCTTGATCTCTAAAGAAGAAAATACTAGTTAGACAACAGTGAGAAGCCTGGATACAATTCAGTTACTGCATAACAGGAGGAACGTGACTGCACAAGAGAGGGCACAGTGGAGATTATCAAGATGTTGTCGCAGTGAAAAGTTTTAATAATCTGGAAAGTTTGGACAGGCTTTGGCTGATTTGACTGGAACAGAGCATGTGATAGAATTACAATGGCCACAAACTGAGAGGTTTCATTGACAGAGAGGTCAGTCACCAGGAGACAGAGATCTGAAGTAATTGGAAGGAAAAGAGAGAAACTGAGGGATCACTTCACCCAGAGGATGACTGGTTCCAGAGCTCACTGTCAGAAATGGAGGTAGAGGCACAAGCATATGTCACATTTAAAAATTACTCTGATATACAGTGCAGCTGCTTTAATTCTCAGAGTTACACGACAAATAGCTGGAAATTAGGATTATACTGCAGAGTTCACTTTCAGCTAGTGCAGATATTATGGGCTGAACACCTCCTCTGTTACATAATTTTTTTATGATTCAATGATGATACGTGGTCCTCAACCTTTTATCCGAGATAGGCTTCAGACCAGTCATCAATTGACGATGTGATTGGTCAGTTAAGTGGTCACAG
>NC_063336.1:6417312-6449208 GCF_021869965.1 Rhincodon typus
TGAAGAAGGATCTAGACCCAAAACATCAGCTTTCCTGCTCCTCTGATGCTGCTTGGCCTGCTGTGTTCTTCCAGCTCTACGCCTTGTTATCCCTATCTCTAATGAAATCATCTTTCAGTTGTCCAAACTTGCAGGATTCACCTCAATGTGTCAGTGTTGTCACATACTGACCAATATTCTCCCCCTCCCCTGAGCTCTGATTTTGAACCCATACTGTTCATAAATAATGTATATATAAGTTTCAAGCATGTCTTCAAAGCCTTCAAACTCTCTGCTTCTGATGTCTAGCTTGGAGAATTTTTATTCTGTCTTTTTATTCATTCTATAGCTATTTTATAATGTTACAACTGAGAGTGAAATAAATTCCAATGTGGTCTCATGCCTCATCCCATTTCTACAGCAGCTGGGACTGTAAAATTTACAGACTTTCTGACTCACATTGTAATTCAAAGTTGCAGACTATGGTTTAATTTGTCCATGTTCTTAATTTTTTTTTACAGTAGCTGACTTTCGTACGGCTTTGAAAGTTCACTCAATCTCAGTCCCCTCTTCTGATACTGCTTTTCATGTAAATTGTTTAATGGTTGCCACTAATTAAATTGAAAGCACTTACAGCAGAGGTAGAGATCACATGATTGTAACGGGATTAAATTCTAACAGGACTAGATGGGGTAAACACAGGAAGGATGTTCCCAGGGAGTCCAGAACTAGTGGTCACAGTCTATGGATGCAGGGCAAACCAATTTGGACTGAAATGAGGAGAAATGTCTTTACTAAGAGAGAGTGGTAAGTCTGTGGCATTCTCTGCCACAGAAAGCATTTGAGGCCAAAGCATTAAATGTTTTCAAGAAGGAGTTAGATATAGTTCTTTCGAGCTAAAGGGATCAAAGGGCATGCAGGAGACAGCAGGAACAAGTTACAGGGTTGGATGATCAGTCATGATCATGTGTGGGGAGCATGGGGGCCAGATGACCTACACCTGCTCCTATTTTCGTTGTTTTCTGACCTGAATAAAGCAAGCCTACTCACTATATGTGTAAATTTTAATCTACATGTCGATTGGTTGAACCATGTTGGTCCAGGCAGCCTTGAGGACGAGTTCATTAAATGTATCTGTGATAGTTTTCTTGAACAGTATGTAATGGAACCGACAAGGGAGCAAGCTATCCTAGATCTGGTCCTGTGCAATGAGACAGGAATAATTAATGATCTTCTTGTTAGGGATCCTCTTGGAAGGAGCGAACACAGTATGATTGAATTTAGAATACAGATGGAAAGTGAGAAGATAAATACCGCGGTCCTGTGCTTAAACAAAGGAGACTACAATAGCTTGTGGGAGGAGTCGGATAAAATAGACTGGAAACAACGACCCTACGGTGGGACAATTGAGGAACAGTGGAGGATTTTCAAAGCAATTTTTCAAAGCAAAAGTATATACCAGTGAAAAGGAAGGACTATAGGAAAAAGGGTAATCAGTCATGGGTGTCTAAGGAAATAAGGGAGGCTATCAAATTGAAAGATAAGGCATACAAAGTGGCAAAGATCAGTGGGAAACTAGAAGATTGGGAAAACTTTAAAAGTCAACAGAAAGCCACAAAAAGGCTATAAAGAAAAGTAAGATAGATTATGAGACTAAACTAGCTCAGAATATAAAGACAGGTAGTAAAAGTTTCTATAAGTATATAAAATGAAAAAGAGTGGCTAAGGTAAACATTGGTCCTTTAGACGATGAGAAGTGGGATTTAATAATGGGAAATGAGGAAATAGCCGAGGCATTGAACAGGTACTTTGTGTCAGTCTTCACAGTGGAGGAGACAAGTAACATGCCAGTAATTGAGGACAGAGAGACTAAGGTAGGTGAGGACCTAGACACGATCATTATCACGAAAGAGGTAGTGTTGGGCAAGCCAGTGGAGCTAAAAGTAGACAAGTCTCCTGGCCCTGATGGAATGCATCCCAGGGTATTAAAAGAGATGGCGGGAGTAACAGCAAATGCAACCGTGGTAATTTTCCAAAATTTTCTGGACACTGGTGTGGTTCCAGCAGATTGGAAAACAGCAAATGTGACGCCACTGTTTAAAAAGGAGGTAAACAAAAGATGGAGAACTATATGCCAGTTAGCTTAACTTCTGTAGTGGGGAAAATGCTTAAATCTATCATCAAGGAAGAAATAGCTCAACATCTAGATAGAAATTGACCCATTGGGCGGATGCAGCATGGGTTCATGAAAGGCAGGTCATTGCTTGACTAAGAGATAACAAGGTGTAGAGCTGGACGAACACAGCAGGCCGAGCAGGAAAGCTGACGTTTCGGGCCTAGACCCTTCTTCAGAAGAAGGGTCTAGGCCCGAAACGTCACCTTTCCTGCTCCTCTGATGCTGCTTGGCCTGTTGTGTTCATCCAGCTCTACATCTTGTTGTCTCAGATTCTCCAGCATCTACAGTTCCTACTATCATTACTTGACTAATTGATTTTTATTGATTGTTTTTTTTATTGTCACATGTACCAAAGTACAATGAAAAGCTTTGTTTACGAGCAGTACAGCCAGATCATACCAAGCAAAGAATGTACAGATCAAAAAGACTGAGAGACATACAGGTTACATTGCAGGTTGCATTTTTTGAGGCTAGAGTCCATTCAACAGTCTGAGAACAGCCAGAAAGAAGCTGTTCCTGAACCTGCTTGTACGTCTGTTCAGGCTTCTGTATCTTCTGCCTGATGGAAGAGGTTGTAGGTTTGCTGGAATTCTACAAAGACATTATAAGCGCGGTGGACAACGGACACCCAGTAGATGTGGTGTATCTGGATTTCCAAAAGGAATTTGCCAAGGTGCTGTACAAAAGACTGCTACATAAGATAAAGGTACATGGTGTTACAGGAATTTATTAGCATGGATCAAGGATTGGTTAACTAACAGGAAGCAAAGAGTGGGCATAAATGAGTGCTTTTATGGTTGGCGAACAGTGACTAGTGGTGTGCCTCAGGGATCAGTGCTGGGACTGCAATTGTTTGTGATTTACGTAGATGGTTTAGAGTTGGGGACCAGGTGTAGTGTGTCAAAGTTTGTGGATGACACTAAGATGAGTGGTAGAGCAAAGTATGC
The DNA here is from genome assembly GCF_021869965.1 of Rhincodon typus. Taxonomy (NCBI): domain Eukaryota; kingdom Metazoa; phylum Chordata; class Chondrichthyes; order Orectolobiformes; family Rhincodontidae; genus Rhincodon; species Rhincodon typus. The sequence continues at coordinate 6,420,415 of NC_063336.1, forward strand.
AGAGGGATACAGATAGCTTAAGTGAATGGGCAAAGGTCTGGCAGATGGAGTACAATGTTAATAAATGTGAAGTCATCCATTTTGGTAGGAATAACCGTAAAAAGGACTATTATTTAAATGGTGAAATATTGCAGCATGTTGTTGTGCAGAGGGACCTGGGTGTCCTTGTGCATGAATCACAAAAAAGTTGGTTTGCAGGTACAACAGGTAATTAAGGAGGCAAATGGAATTTTGTCCTCCATTGCTAGAGGGATTGAGTTTAAAAGCAGGGAGTTTATTTTGCAGCAGTATCGGGTACTGATGAGGCCACACCAGGAGTACTGCGTGCGGTTTTGGTCTCCTTACTTGAGAAAGGATGTACTGGCACTGGAGGGGGTGCAGAGGAGATTCACTAAGTTGATTCCAGAGTTGAGAGGGTTGGCTTATGAGGAGAGGCTGAATAAACTGGGATCATATTCATTGGAAATTAGAAGAATAAGGAGAATCTTATTGAAACATATAATATTGTGAAGGAAATAGACAAGATAGAAGCAGGGAGGTTGTTCCCACTGGCAGGTGAAACTAGAACAAGACAGCATAGCCTCAAGATTAGGGGGACCATATTTAAGACTTCTTCACCCAAAGGGTTATGAATCTGTGGAATTCCCTGCCCAGTGAAGTAGTTGAAGCTTCCTTATTGAATGTTTTTAAAGCTAAGATAATTTTTTGAATAGCAAAGGAATTAAGGGTTGTGGTGAGGGGGTGGTGAACTGAGGCCACAAAATGATCAGCCATGATCTTATTGAATGGCAGAGCAGTCTGGAGGGGCCAGATGGCCTACTCCTGCTCCTGGTTCTTATGTAAATGCATTTCTCCAAACACATTAATTTTGACCTGATTTGCACTTGAAAAATTCATCGGATGTCCATCAGACTCTGTTTTTTGTTTCATCATGATGGCTGTGGTATTTCTATGTTGTTTTCTTTAACCAAGAGTTAACATTCTCATATTGGATTGGTAAGTAGCACAAATTCAATTTATTTGTAGATTTCAGACGGAGTTTCTTAGCAGAGAGACTGATAACTTATTTTGACAAAACAGTTTCCTTAGTCTAGTATCATGCCTCCTTGCTCCTGGACATGTTCTGCCAAAGCAGTCCTTGACTCATTAGTATACTCAGCTCTTAAAACAGAAGCTCAACAATCTATTTCCCTCATCATCCAAGGAGCCCCGGCTTTGGTCTTCCTACAATTTTGCCTTTGCTGGAATTTATTTAACTTGCATGTAAAGCATCTCTTCCTTAGAGCTCACTCACTGTTCCATTGCAGTTCTTCCTGTCAGTCTTTGGATCATTTTACCCTGACTAGTTGCATTCTAATCACATTGAAAGTAGCCCTCTTCCAATCTATGCTCCCCACTTGATATCATTTATTATTTTTCTGTCTATTACCAACCTGAACTTTATATGATGGTCACCTTTACAAAAGTGTTCCTCCATAGGCACTTGATCTATTATTCGAATCAATATTTGGTTAATAAAATGCCCCTCTATCCTTAAGCTCATCTGTGATTTCCCTTCAGATTTGTTTCCCTATTGGTCTCCTACTATTTGGAAGCCTATAGTTTACCCCGAGTAGTGTAAGACCGTTGTGATTCTCAACTCTAACCAAATGGATTTTGACCTTGCCCCTTAAAAAATCCTCACTTCTCAATGCAACAATATTGTCCCTAATCCGTCCTGTCATCCCACTTCCCTTTTATTCCCTTTTCTGAACACTTTCTGGACTCAAATATTCAAGCATCCAGTTCTGACCATTTTAAGCCATGTTTCTTTTATTGCCACTACATCATATTCGCACAGAGGTATTAATGTTTGTAGCTCACCAGATTTCTTCACCTCGTGGTATGTTGACATATCTGCATAATTTAAGAAATGTTTAAAAATGCAGCAATACTGATGCATTCGCTGTTCTCAGTATGGTGATCATTAAAAGTGTCTGCCACATCCAGTGACTGAAGATTTGTTTGGCGTCAGCTGTTTTAAAATTGATAGGCTGTCCAGCCTGTACAGGTTAGTGCCCAATTAGCATGTCATTGATCCATTATGCAGTTTGCCAAATGTTTCAATTGACCTCAGATTATAACCTTTTGTTTCTTATGTTCAAACTATTGAAATCTAATAATTAACCAATTAAATGCAACAATATAGGTCAACATATTTTTGAAAGCCCTAACTCACAAATATCATCATCTAGCTGGTTTGAGCTCTGGATAATATGTTATTTCCTCCTGCTCCACAAATGATTAAAATGACTGTTGGCATAGTTAAACACACTCTTTACCCAGAAAAAAATACAGTTCCGATTCATTGGTCGCTGTCACTTTGTCGAAAGTATTTTGAATGCTGACATTTGTCTTATTTTCAGGAATAGCATGTATTTGCATGCAGTTGACTTCACCTATTATTTACTGTATGTCTGTCATGAGACCCACTTCTGACCTGAGGAAATAAAGCTGTTAGAAAAAGTAATTTGTAGCATTTCAGGTTATTCTAAAGGTCACCTTGATGCTATACCTGGATTTTCTGTAGTTTCTACACTTGAAAAGAAAGACGAAGTATGGAAATATTTTATTTTTCATCAGCGTTGTTTCTGGGTAGTTTGATCTTTTAGTACTGATCTGAAAAGGCTGACTTGAACAAGTGAAGTTTCTGCATTGTTCCTACTCACACAAGGTTGTTGAAACACATTCCTGTTCCCTTGAAATGTAAATGGACATTCTGTGTAGTGTTGAGCTGTACATCAACAGGAAAGGACTCCACTAGCAGGTGTCAAACCTAACACACAGGAAGATGACTGTGGATGCCAGTCATTTCAACCCCATGATACGGTGCCCGGTTGGACTGGGGTGGACAAAGTCAGAAGTCACATGACACCAGCTGGTGAAGGAGCAGTACTCTGAAAGCTTGTGTGTGATTTCTGATTTAAACCCCATTATATTGCTGCAAGCATTTCTTGGGACAGTGTCATAAGATCAGTCATTTTCAGCTGTTTCATCAATGACTGTCCCTCCATTATAAATTCAGAAATGGAATGCTTGTAGATGATTGTGGTTCCATTTCCAACTCCTCAAATACTGAAGCACTTCTTGCGCATATGCAACAAGATCTGAACAACGTTTAGGCTTGGACAACAGCAGCGTTTTACTCGACAACAATCTATAATCTCATGGCCAAGCATGTTCCTCACTCTACCATTATCAATGGTAGAGGATCAGTGAGAAATACATAACCTTATTATCCCTGTAGAGACCCGTAACCTTTTAAAAATAATTTAATTCTGAGTGATTCATTAAAAAGATTAAGCAACAAGGTTTTGGGATTGAAGACATTTCATGTAACAAACAAAATAAAATCAACATTACCAATACTCAAAATTACAGAGAAGACATCCCCTGTTAGAATTTTAATACACTCGAACCCTACACTGTGGTTCTACATTAAAGTATATTTACAGTCTTTATAGGAACTGGTCCATATTAACTCCCAGTTTTGAATGTGTTCGCTTCTCTCTGTTTCACTCAGTTGTAATACCCTGTGACCTTCAAACATCCAGGCCTCTTTGCACTTTTGAGCCCAACATGGACAATGGAGCTGAATTGGTGAGGGCGACTGGCCTTGACATTGGCCGACTGTGGCATAAAGCGCCCCAGTATAAATGGTCTGCTGGTTGCAGTCATACTGAACATGAAAGAAGATGCTTGTGGTTGTTGGAGACCAATCATCTCAGCTGCAGGACATGTCTGCAGGAGTTCCTCAGAGTAATGTTCTAGGTCCAACCAATTTCAGCTGTTTCATCAATGACTTTCACTCTATCACGAGGTCAGAAATGTTCAGTCTCATTTGGCATGTGGTTAGCACTGCTGCCTCACAGTGTCAGGCATCCAGGTTCAATTCCATCCTTAGGTGACTGTGTAGAGGTTGCACATTCTCCCTGTGACTGCGTGGGTTTCTTCCACAGTCCAAAGATGTGCAGGTTACGTGGATTGGCCATGCTAAATTGCCTGTAGTGTTTAGGGATGAGCTGGCTAGGTGGGTTAGCCATGGGAAATGCAGTGTTACAGGAATAGGGTAGGGCGTGTGGGTCTGGGTGGGATGCTCTTTGGAGAGGTGGTATGGACTCGATGGGCTGAATGGCCTGCTTCCACACTGTAGGGATTCTATAATTCTGTGATTTGCTTTGACTCGAATTCTGAAGCTGTCTCTGTCCCTATGCAGCGAGAGTATCAGGAGTATGCCACAAGTCAGAGATGTAAAAGCAGCATATTGCTGCTCTGGGACTAGACCCTTTAAAATCTCAAGCAGAATCAGGACGTGGCTTGTTCTTCTGCTGTCTTTTCTGTGAAAATCTGTGATCTCTGCCTTAGGCTATCATTTTCTGATCTAACCTTGTTGAGAGATGTTTCTGAGTCCCTTCACTCTGTAATTGGATATGACTCGTGAGTTGTGTTCACCAAAGTGACTTGAAGTTCCAGTATTCAATGAGTTAATACAGAAAGATATAGAAGAAATAACTTCTCTTGCCAAAACTTCAGAAGCGCCGGGTTCAGATTACATACACTGTGTCCAAATTCTGCTGAACTGCACACTTTCCAGCTTCTGATGTGTTAAGATCCATTTTCACATGAAAGTGGGAACTTGACTTCTTTGTGAATGCATACTTTGTGAACAATATTTCAGTTCAGCTCCATCATTTGGGCACTGTAACACTTTAAGAAAGAGTCATTTTAACCTCTTAGAAAGCTGTTGTCTGCTGGCTCACAGACTCCACAATCTCTACAGGACATGATGAATGCTGACTTGCTATTTTACTATGAATGTCATCTGCGTGAAGTCAAATGCTGACCACTCTGATGAAGCATAACAGCATATGGCAGGCTCAAGCCATTAACCTCAGGCCATAGGAACGTGTGTCAAGGGTGGCACAGTGATAATGTCACTCGGCTAGTAATCCAGAGGCATGGGCTAATGTTCTGGGAGCATGCCTTCAAATCCCAGCACAGTGGCTGGAGAAATTTAAATTCAATTAATTGAAAACTAATCTCAGTAATGATAATTGTTAGAAAAGTTCTTCTGGCTCACTAACATTCTGGCCTACATGTGACAGCAGATCTACAGCAATGTGGTTCACTGTTAACTTCCCTCTGAGATGGCCTAGCAAGCCATTGAGTTTGAGGGCAATTAGAGGCAGATAAGATGCTCCTATACCATGAGAAGAATTCAAACAAACAACAATAGGAGCAGGAGTAGACCGTTCGAGCTGCCAAGCCCAATGCACCATTCAACTCGATCAAGGCTCGGGGGTGAGGCGAGGGCCTAGTGGTACTATCTCTGGACTGTCAATCCAGAGACCCATGCAAAGTTCTGGGGACCTGGGTTCGTATCGTGCCGTGGCGGATGGTGGAACTTGAATTTAATTAAATTCTGGAATTAAGAGTCTAATGTTGTCCATGAATCCATTGTCGGTTGTTGGAAAAAGTCATCTGGTTCACAAATGTCCTTTAGGGAAGGAAACCACCATCCTTACTGGTCTGGCCTACATGTGACTCCAGACCCACCGCAATGTGGTTGACTCTGAACTGCCGTCTGGGCAATTAGGGATGGACAATAAATGCTGCCTGGCCAGTGATGGTCTCATCCAGTAGATTAATTAATAAAAAAGGTTTATCTTCCACGTCAATGCCATCTTCTCGCGCCAAACCCATATCCCTTGATGTCTTTAATATCTAAGAATCTATCGATCTCTGTTTTGAATATGCTCAGTGACTAAGCCTCCACAGCAGGGTCATCTCATTTTTCCACACTTCAATTTTTATCTCACTTGATGGGACAGTGACAACATTGCAGAAAAATAAAATTTGGTACAACAGTAAAAGTGAATAAATCAATAATCTAAATAGGTAATTAATATAAGTGGCTCTCCTGATTTTAATGGCCAATCAGTAAAATGGTTGCTTGTCTTTTCAGTTTTAGGAGCAGAGCTGGGAAGAGTAACAGAATAGGCCCTGGTCACCAGGGAAGGAGTTGGCAACCATGGCCAAGCTTAGGAGCTGGGTTTAACTAGTACTGACCTTAGCTTGCCTCTGGGGCTGAACACTCCAATCTGGCCTCGGCGGAATTCATACAAATGTAGGAGTCAAATAGGAGGAGGTGTAGGCCATTCAACCCCATATGTTCGTGGTGTCCCTCTCTCTCTCCCTCCTACTACATGCTCTCCCTGCATGTAATATGTGGAGGAAATGGATAGTGAGGAAAAGGTATGAGGAGGAATGTACCTCTTTACCTGGTTTAATCCTGTTTCTGTCCATGGGCTCAGTGATTAGCATTATAATAATGGCAAGCAGCAGGTACTCATTGGGAGTTACAATATTCAAATGTGCCCATCCCCAGGCACTTCTGTGTTATAACAAAATAGAGCTGGTTGTCATCAGTGTGCATGTGCAAAGTATTGGAAGCATATAGATGTGATATTGGAGGCAGCCAAGGGTAGCTCCTAGCGGGACAATGGAAGTAACAATACCCACATGGAAGAGAAGCCATTGTGAGTGTTATTCTGGCTATGATTTGATATCAGGGACTTTTTGAAGAAGAGAGGGGAGTTTGAGATAACAAGGTGTAGAGCTGGATGAACACAGCAGGCTAAGCAGCATTAGAGGAGCAGGAAGGCTGATGTTTCAGGCCTAGACCCTTCTTCAGAAATGGGGGAGGGGAAGGTGATTCTGAAATAAATAGGGAGAGAGGGGGAGGCGGATAGAAGATGGATAAAGGAGAAGATAGGTGGAGAGGAGACAGACAGGTCAAAGAGGCGGGGGTGGAGCCAGTAAAGGTGAGTGTAGGTGGGGAGTTAGGTCAGTCCAGGGAGGACGGACAGATCAAGGGGATGGGATGAGGTTAGTAGGTAGGAGATGAGGGTGGGGCTTGAGGTGGGAGGAGGGGATAGGTGGGAGGAAGGACAGGTTAGGGAGGCAGGGACAAGCTGGGTTGGTTTTGGGATGCTGCAGGGGGTGGGGAGATTTTGAAGCTTGTGAAGTCCACATTGATACCATTGGGCTGCAGGGTTCCCAAGCGGAATATGAGTTGCTGTTCCTGCAACCTTTGGGTGGCATCGTTGTGGCACTGCAGGAGGCCCAGGATGGAAATGTCGTTTGAGGAATGGGAGGGGGAGTTGAAATGGTTCGCGACTGGGAGGTGCAGTTGTTTAGTGCGAACTGAGCGTAGGTGTTCTGCAAATCAGTCCCCGAGCCTCCGCTTGGTTTCCCCGATGTAGAGGAGGCCACAACGGGAACAGCAGATACAGTGTACCACATTGGCAGATGTGCGGGTGAACATCTGCTTGATGTGGAAAGTCTTCTTGGGGCCTGGGATGGGGGTGAGGGGGGAGGTGTTGGGGGCAGGTGTAGCACTTCCTGCGGTTGCAGGGAAAAGTGCCGGGTGTGGTGGGGCTGGAGGGGAGTATGAGATAGGGTAGCAACTTTCTAGCATGTGGCATTAAGGCTTAAAGAGTGGATTGAAGGAGAAGTCTAACACCTGAAGAGAGAGACTAACATGGGGACTTGAAGGAAAGCTGGCTAGTGAGGATTTTAGGGGGAATAGGATATGGCAAGTGGGCAGTGGGTCCCAAGGACAAGATAATTTCCAGGAAGGAATGGGGAAAGATGGCAGAAAAACTACAGCTGATGCGTTTAGAGGTAGAGAATGTGAAAGGAAGTTTGGCCACATGGACTAGTGGAAGGGAGGGATGTGACAGGCAGCTGTTGCTTTGGTAACAAAGAGTTCTACGCACTTTTCCTACTGGCACAAGGAGATGGGGACAGAGTGATTAAAAAGGCGTACTGCAGTGGAGGAAAGAAGACAATGGTTATTTTGGCAATCCAGAATGAACCAGGAATAGTAAATAATCTGGGTAGAACAAAGCTGGAAAACCCACCCCTGCCCTCCTTTCCTGCTGCTTCCTTCACTCCCTACACCCCTCCCTCACTCCCTGCACCCCTCTCTCACTCCCTGCACCCCTCCCTGGCACTCAGCACCCCTCCCTGGCACTCTGCACCCCTCCTCTGCACTCCGCATCCCTCCCTCGCACTCCGCACCCCTCCCTCGCACTCTGCACCCCTCCCTCGCACTCTGCACCCCTCCCTCGCACTCCTGTACCCCTCCTTTGCACTCTGCACCCCTCCTTCGCACTCTGCACCCCTCCTTCGCACTCCACATCACTCCCTCGCTCCCCGCACCCTTCCTTCGCTCCCCGCACCCCTCCTTCGCTCCCCGCGCCCATCCTCTTATTCTCTTCATCCCATTTACCCATTTTACCCCACTGCGTCCTCCTGTTTCTTCTTTTCCCCCCTTGCTCACTTTCCTCTTGTTCTTGCACTAGCTGCTCCCCCTCAGCTTTGTTCTCCCTCTGCTCTCTGTATCCCCCACTTCCACAGCTGTGAGCCTCATTCCAGATACATGACACATGAGGGCAGCTGTCCACATTAAGCTCAACATTTGTGAATTTTAAGCTGCAGATATATTCAGCTGTCATTTACAGGAGGAGTGGCTTGGCTTTAAAAGTTACAGCCCCATACGTAACTTGTCCTGCCCAAAGTGCTCAATGCACGCCTGTCATTGAAACTTTACTCCCTTGTGTTACTAGATCAGCACCACTAATTTTAATGTGCTGTACATTCCTGATGCTTAATTGTTCTGCACTCTTACAATGTTGCGTACAGCACGGGGTTGTACGGAGCTCTCGTCAGTTGAGTGTGAGAGGAAGTATTTGCTGAATCTATTTTAGGAGGAGGAGGAGGTAGGTAAAATTTGGAGATTGCTATAAGTGGTGTACAAAATATAGTAACTGGCTGTTCTTAGTATTTGTATTTGATAAATAATGCAGTGCCTAAACTAGGAACTAGAAAATCTTTGCAAGTTGTATGAACAATGAGGAAAGTAATTCTGCAGCTGGGGATTGTATTACTCTCCCGGTGGAATTGGCAGTAAAAAATATTGGAAAAGATGTCCGTTTTAGGGGACACATTTCCTAGGATTATTCAGCAATAATTTTTTGTCTTACTTGCCAAGTATTTTTTGCCCTTAGAAAAGTTGTTGATGTATAGTCTGTAATCTCGGTATTGCTTGTGTAATAGTATTTACTGTTTCTGATGTGTTAGCCTGGTAAACTTCTCAATTTGGGCTGAACGTGCATGTGTGAGATGCTGGAAAATAAAGCAGCAGGATGTAACTTGCCCACATTTGAGAAGCAAGTCACTAAACATCGTAGCAAATGTACTTCTGAGTTAATGGCTTATATTTTTTTTAAAAAATTGATAAAAGTCTCTATAATTAGCTAGGATTCTGTAAGTGTTTTCCTACAAAACGTCAAAGGTGGATAACCACTGGCATTGGTATAGTTTCCACTTAGTTGTGTCACTTTTTCGGTAAATATGTTTATTATTTTTCTCAGCAGCCATAAGTAAACTTGGTCAATAAATCAGTCCCAGAGTAACTTCCCAAGGTTTCAGTGGATCTGTTAAATTCCAAGGTTGGAACACAGCGGGGCAGCTGCCAGGATTCCTGTTAGTTCAGGGGAATGTTTGGCAGGGGCGGGGGAGGCGGTGTGTGGCATGGAGATGTCTTTATTAAACATAAACTTTGGGTTATGAAGTACTGTACATACGTGATGAGCCTGTTTGCCTTTCTTCTGACTTGGCTGAATTTGTTTTTACTGCACTTTTCATTCTCCAGTTCTTTCTGCACTGACATTTTGGACCTTCTCAACATGATACCTCTCTGAATGTCAGTCCCTCCCAATAACAATCTGTCTGTGTGGTGCACTCCTCCACTAATTCTTTTTCTTTCTTAGCTCACTCTTCACCTGCCCACAGACTGAAGTACTCTTGTACTTTGCTTTTTTCTTACTCTGTGTGTTACCCTGCCCCATTTGATTTTTTTTTTGAGTGTCCCTCCTATTTGTGTACATGCATGATGTATCTTTTTCACTTGTATACATGTGGAGCATTATGGCAATATATGCCTCTTCTTTAGAACTGGTGGTGTCTTGGAACTGGACACCAGCAATACTCCTCAAGATGCAACAGATGGGAATCTTGTAATCAACTGGGACCTTGAGGCAAGAATTTCTGAGTGAGATAGCAGCTCCAGGTGGCCAAAATCAGCTGTGAATTCCAGTAGGAAATAGTGCAAATTCCTGAACTGTGTGGGTGGGAAATGAAGCAATAGGAGTAAAATGGATTCACCAGCTCATTTGTGGTCTGCACTGGACCTAAGTTGTTTTGGTGAGTGAGAATCCAGGCACGCTGCACTGCCATTTATTTGCTCCTTCTTTCTCTCAGAGCTATGGAATTTGTTACATTCCCCTGTACCCCTTACATCTTCCCCTCTCCCTGGTCCTCCTCCCTCTCCTTCCCTTCCCCACATGTCTCTATTTCTGCCCCTGCACATCTCTCTATTCCATCCCCAAATTCTTCCTTACCTGGTCCTTAACAACTTGAAAAAGTGGCAGCTATAACCATATGTCCCAGTTTGTGAGACATGAGAGATTCTGCCTACATGAATCGGAAAACAGGGAAAATCCAAGGTACGCTGTTAATATGTTGTCTTGTGAAACAAAAATGCAACATTCACTTAAATATGCTCTGAGTATTTACTGTTAATATTTCTAAATTTTTTAAAAGTTCCATTGTTTGTACTGTTTATAAAAAACTTTCCTGCTGAAATTACGTTACAAGTTTTAACGAAATCTAAACTGTTAAGCCGTAAAAGACTGGAAATTCAAGTTCTCTCCAGGATTGTCTGGCTTTGATGAAGAAATATTGCCCTGATACTATAACTTCATAAATCACCATTTAATAAGGAAGCGGGGGTGGGTGTTCAGACAAAGACAGAAATGGCTCCAACTGTGATTACCTCAAATAAATCACTGTTAGCTGTTGTATTGCAATATGGTTAGGTCCATTATAGAATCGTACAGCACAGGAGACTGTTCTGATCAGTCTCTCACCCTGCTATTCCTCCAAGGTCCTAATTTGTTTTGCCTTCAAGTATTTATCCAATTCTCTTTTGAAGGTTACTGTTGAATCTGCTTCCATCACTTCTGCAGCATTAATCCCTTCCAGATCATAATACTTTGCAGTTTAAAAAGAAATTAATTTTCTCTGGCTCTTTTACTCATCTGCTTCAATCTGTGTAATTGGGGAACAACTTACATGAGGCCCAGACATCATCTTCAAAGCGTGATACCCAGAAATGAAGACCGTACTCCAGCTCAGGCCTGACAAGTTTTTCGTAAGGGTATATTACGTTCCTTGTTTTTTAAATTTTATGGTAATAATAATGAAACTTGCTTCATTCACTGACTTTACTGAAGCAGCTTCGGAAGTCCACAGAATAGACTGCACAGAAGAATGTAGAATTGTAGTTTAGTAATTCTGCGCTTCTCCAGGGAATGCACTATTAAGGCAACTCGAGATTTTAAACAATGGAATATTAATCGAATTCACAAGACCTTTTTCTTTTAATCTGTTTGTCACCCCAAATGAAGTGTAATTTCATTTTTCACAATGTATTAACTTCACAATTAGCTTTAAATTCTCTAATTGGCCCCAAGAAGCTAATTTCGTATTTGCAAAATGTTAAATTTCCCAGAAGTGACAAAATTCCATATACTTTGAAACTAGTTGCTAAGTTGTGCAGAGCTTGAGTATTGCCAAAAAAAGAGACGTCGAACATAGAACAATACAGCAGAGGAGCAGGCCCTTTGACCCCCTGTGTCTGCACCAATCATGATGCCTTTCTTAACTAATCCCATCTGCCTACAAATGGTCCCTGTCTGTACATGTGTCTATGTAAATGTCTCTTAAACATCGCTATTATATCTGTTTCTGCAACCCGCCCTAGCAGCACTTTCTAGGCACCTACCACTTACTGTGTTTAAAAAAAACATTTGCCTCGCACATCTCCTTTAAACCTTCCCTCTCTCATCTTAAAACTATGCCTCCTAGTATTTGTAATTTTCATCCTGGCCCAAAAAAACCCCAACCATCCAACCTGTCCATACCCCTCATAATTTTAAACCCAGCAAAGTTTATTTTAAGCAGCACTCTTGATAAACCAGCAAGAATTACATACCTCAAATACCACGAAGTTCACTGTATTATTCTGTCCAATTATTATGGTTATTTAATTTATTTACCTCAGTGTAAATATACTTGTCCAATTGAATGCCCACATGAAAGATCAACAGTTGATCTAATTTCGAGTCAATTTCTTCTCAAACAGCACAATCTACCGTGATGTCCGAGTAGTCAATTGAGGATGCAAGTGAGTTGCTGTCTGCCAGTTACTTTTATTTAATAATGCAACTTTGCCTTATTTCAGTGATTTATGCTGTAAATAAAGTATAACAGTGACATGTATATCTCCTGCATTACGTTTCAATTACTTAGTGTGTGTTTTTACATTGATCACGTGGAGCTTCTGATTATCTGGAATATTTGATCAAACAGCACACTCCTGGTCCCGAAGGTGCCAGTTAATAAAAACTTTGCCGTGCTTCTATCAGGTTGCCCCTCGGCCTTTGATGCTGTAGCGAAAACAATCCATGTTTGTCCAACCTCTCCTTTTATAGCTAATACACTTCAATCAAAGCAACATTCTGTTAAACCACTTTTGCACCCTCTTCAAAGCCTCCACATTCTTCCTATAATGTGGCGACCATAACTGCACACAATATTCCACATGACGTGACTAAAATTTCATACAGCTGCAACATTATTTGCTCACGCTTTTACTCAGTGCCCTTACAGATAAAGGCAAGCATGCTGTCTGCTTTCTTTCATACCTTATCCACTTATATTGCCACTTTCAGGGAGCTATAGACCTGCATCCCAAGATCCCTCTGTATATCAATGCTCTTAAGGGTCCTGCCATTTACAATATATTTTCCTCTTGCATTTGACCTCTCAAAATGCATCACCCCCATCTGCCATATCTCTGCCCAACTTTCCAAGTCATTTATATCCTGCTGTATTCTTTTATAACCTTTCTCACAATCCACAGCTGCAACAATTTCCATGCCACCTGCAAGCTTATTAATCAGACCACCTAATTTTCATCCAGTTTATTGATATATATTACAACCAACAGCACTGATCCTTGTGGAAAACTACCAATCACAGATCTCCACCACTACCCTCTGTCTACAATGACCAAGTGAATTCTATATCAATCTTACCAACTCACCGTGGATCCTATATAACTTAATCTTCTGGACCACCTACCATGAGTGAATTTGTTAAATGCTTTAGTAAGTCCATGTGGACAATATCCACTGCCCTACCCTCATCAATCATCTTTGTCAATTCCTCAAAAAAAGTCAGATTTGGGAGACAAACCGCGCCTGCACAAAGCCATGTTGACTATCCCTAATATGTCCATTCTTTTCCAAATATGATTAAATCCTGTCTCTAAGAATCTTGTCCAATAATTTCTGTACTGTTGATGTAAGGCTCACTGGCCAATAATTTTCTGGATTATTCCCAAAACCGTTCTCAAATGAAGGAACAACATTGGCTATTCTCTAGATTTCTGGTACCTTGCATGCAGCTAAAGAGGATACAAAGATCTCCATTTCGGACCCAGAAATCTCCTCCCTTGCCTCCTTCAGTATTCTGGGATAGAACCCATCAAGCCTTGGGGACTATCTACCTTAATATTTTGCAAGACACCCAACACCCTCTCCTCTTTAATATCAACATGAGCTAGAGTATTCACATAGCCCTCCCGAATGCTGCCATCAATCATGTTCTTCTTGCTGAATACTGATGTGAAGTACTCATTAAAGACCTCCCCAATTTCTCTGGCTCCCATTATTAATTCCCTCCTTTGTCCTTGAATGGACCTACTATTTCCCTAATATATGTATAAAATGCCTCGGGGCTCTCCTTAATCCTAATTGCTAAGAAAATTCCATGGTCCTTTGAAGACCCCCCTAATTTTTTGTTTAAGCTGTTTCCTGATTCCTTTACATTTCTCAAGGACTTGCCTGATGTATTTCTGAATCTTGTTGTCTTGCACTCAGAAGGACAAATGCAAGAATGCTACCTTTCAAACAATCACAATAATGTATGCTACAGGAGAAAAGAGGGCTGTTGCTTGGCTAGGTGACTCCGCTTGGCTGGGATACTGCCATGCAGAAAGTAATAGGGAACCGTAGGATCTCCTCGAGATCCCAGGGAATTTCTAGTCACCTACTTGCACACATTACTGCTGTTGCACACTATGAGAGAATCTCAGAATTGAAGCAGTACGGAAGGAGACCATTCAGCTTGTCATGTCTGTGTCAGCTTTCTGACCAAATTACCCAGTTCCATAATCTGCCTCATTCAGATAATCCATTCCCTGTTCAATGCCTTGAACGAACCTGCCTTTACCATACACACAGGCAGCATATTCCAGATTGTAACCACTTGTGTGAAAAAGACTTTTCCTTCTGTCTCCATTGCTTCTCTTGCCAGTTTCCTAAAACTTATTCTTGATTCTTCCACCAATGGGAACTATTTCTCTCTAACTGCATTGCCCAGAACCTTGTGATTTTGAAACCCTTTATCAAATCAAATCTCAGCCTTTTTTCCAAGGAAAATAGTTCCAACTTTTAAATTATCTACATGTCTGACAGTCCTCATCCCTGGCACCATAGAGCCATACAGCACGGAAACCCAGACCCTAAGGTCCAACTCGTCCATGCCAACCAGGGTTCCTAGAATGGACTACTGCCATTTGCCTACTTTAGGTCCATATCCCTCTAAACCTTTCCTATCCATGTACCTGTCCAAATGTCTTTTAAATGTTGTAACTGTACCTGCATCTACCACTTTGTCTGGCAGTTGATTCCAGATACAAACCACCATCTGTGTGAAAAAGTTGCCCCTCGGGTCCCTTTTAAATCTTTCCCCTCTCAATTTAAACCTATGCCCTCTAGTTTTGAACTCCCCTACACTGGCAAAAGGAATTGGCTATTCACCATTTTTATATTCCTCGTTTTTTTTTAATAGCCCTCCAGAAGGTCACCTCTCAACCTCCGACACTCCAGAGAAAGAAGTCTCACCCTATCCGGCCTCTCTTTGTAATTGAAACCCTCCAGTCCCAGTAACATCCTTGCAAATCCTTTTTGTACCCTTTCTAATTTAATAATATGCTTCCTATAGCGAGCTGACCAGAACTGTATGCAGTACTCCAAAAAAGAACATAAGAACTAGGAGCAGGAGTAGGCCATCTGGCCCTTCGAGCCTGCTCCGCCATTCAATAAGATCATGGCTGATCTTTTCGTGGACTCAGATCCACTTACCCGCGTTCTCACCGTATTCCTTAATTCTTTTATTGTTCAAAAAAATCTACCTTATCTTCCATAGATTAACAACCCTCTGGGTGAAGAAGTTCCTTCTCAATTCAGTCCTAAATCTGCTCCCTCTAATCTTGAGGCTATGCCCTCTTGTCCTAGTGGAAACATCCTCTCTACTTCTATCTTATCTATTACCTATATGTTTCTATAAGATCCCCCCTCAATCTTCTGAATTCCAATGAATATAATCCCAATCTACTCAGTCTCTCCTCATAAGCCAAACCCCTCCAAAAGAGACCTCACCAAAGTCCTGTACAGCTGCAACATGATGTCCCAACTCCTATACTCAGTGTTCTGACCAATGAAAGCAAGTGTGCCAAATGCCTTCTTCACCACCCTGTCTACCTGTGACACCACTTTAAAGGAAGTATGTACCTGAAACCCTGGGTCTTTCTGTTCAACAACACACTCCAGTGCCTTACCATTAACTGTGTAAGTCCTGTCCTGGTTTGCCTTAACAAAATGTAACACCTTGCATTTCTCTAAATTAAACTCCCTCTGCTGCTCATCCCATTGGCCTGGTTGATCAAAATCCCATTCTACTCTGAGATAACCTTCTTCACTGTTCATTCTAGTGGTGTTCCCATGTGGATCCTATGCCTGCCTTTCCATATGTTAGAGGTTGGAAGGTGCGTTTTGAGGGAGCCTTGGCAATGAGATACAGTAGGTAAAGGACACTTCAGCGGTTATTCAGAGTGAATGCTGACGCATTGCCATTTAAGTGGGGCTGCCCTATCCTGAAAGATGTTGAGCTTCTTAAATGCTGTTGGAACCATACTCGTATGACTTCTCCAGTCTTTTGGTATAACTGAATTCCTTCATCCCTGCTACACCAATCTTGTGAATCTTTTTCTGTACTCTGTCTAATGCTTTCACAGCTTTTTTAAAGTGCAGCACTGGACATACTGTTTTATGCAAGTTTAGCATAATGTACTTACTTTCTCTCCCCTTTAATAAGACCTAGGATGCTGCATGCTTTATTAACTGCTCTCTCACCTCTCCCGTCACCTTCAATAACTTGTACATATGTACACTCTGGTCACTGAGGTCACTTCCAGAATTGAACCCTGTATTTTAAATTAGCTATCCCTGCTTTTTCTCCCAAAGCGAATCAGTTCACACGCTCTGCATTAAATTTCAGCTGCTCCTTGTACACCCATTCCATCAACTTATCTGTGTCATTTTGAAGCTTTTTGTTGTGCTTCTCACAGTTCACAGTGCTTCCAGGTTTATTCTCACCTGCATGATTTGAAATTGTATTGGACACACCAAGGTCTAGGTCAGGAAGCAAAAGAGTCCCAGCATGACCCCTGGAGAAACACACTGCAATCCTTTCTCCAGTCCGAGAAACATCCCTTTACCACTACCCTGTTTCCTACCACAGAGCCAGTTTCACATCCCGGTTGCAACTGTTTCATGAGCTATAGCTTTGCTCACTATCACATGGCACTGTATCAGATGACTTTTGGAACTCTGCATATATCATGTCAACAGAATATCCTTTATGAAACCTCTCATCCAAAATACTTCCAAAAAATTTGTTAAAATTTGTTAAAAAAGTGGTCCTTAAACAATCCATGTTGGCTTTCCTTAATTAATGCACCTTTCTCCATTTGATGATATATTTTGTTCTGAATTATTGTTTCTAGTGACTTCTCACCACTGTTAAGCTGGCTGGGCTGGAATTGCCGGACTTATCTGTTGAAAATCGTGTAATGTTTGCAATTTTCCAGACCTCTGGGACTGCCTCTGAGTCTGAGGAGCATTAGAAATGATTGACAGTGCCTCTTCAATTTCCATTCTTGCTTCCTTCAATACCATTGGATACATAACAATCACAGCAGTTGCATCATCAAATTTAAATACAGACAGTTAATCCAACGATTGCAGCTCATTAGTTTTAAACCTTTCAAATATCATCATCTTGGCACGTTGTCAGTAGGGGAAAAAACCAACAAACTACGAACCTTGGGTCTCTACAGTCAGCCTTAATGCAGCCTGGAGAATTTCATTGGTTTGCAACTGATCATGAAGTTTTGGTCTGTGCTTCAGTTAATAAAGCCAAGGTTTATTTGGCCCAAAGAATGGTGTAGGTGGAATGGCTTTCAGCTCAGAGCACCAGAGCTGGGGAAAAGGGAGTGTTCTGGTGAATGGATTTAATTTGAACCGTGCTGGGACCAGTGACCGGTGAATCAAGTAGCTAGGGCTGTAGAGAGAGCTTTACACTAATTAGAAGGGGGCAGGATTTGGGAGAGGGGCATAGAATTACAGAGCAGCTTTTCTGATGACAATGTCCACAGTGGGACTGAAAGGGATAGAGTATGCAAAATAGAATAACAGCAGTAAGGAGGGTCAAAAGGGGATATAATGGTAAAAAGGTAACTTTAATACTGTTTCCTTGAATGCACATTATTTTTGGAATAAAATAGATTAATCAACAGCACAAATACAGGACAATGGGTATGATCTTGTAGCCATTTCAGAGACATGGTTATAAGGAGACCAAAGCTGGGAATTAAATATTCAGGGATTTATGACTTTCTGAAAAGACAGACAGGAGGGAAAGGATAGTGGAGTAACATTGTTGCCACAGGATGGAATATGTATGACAGCAAGAAATGATTTCGGATCAGAAGATGTATTGGGATGTCTGGTCAGCGCGGACGAGTTGGAAAGAAGGGTCTGTTACCAGGTGCTGTGACTCTATGTAGATGTAGTGGGGCCACAATAATTTACAATATATATTAATGTCTTGAATGAAGAAAATTAATATACCATCGGCAAGTTTGCTGATGACACAAAAAAAGGTTGGAAGGCAATTGGTGAGGTTGACACAAACAGCCTGCAGAGGGATATAGACAGGTTAAGCTAGTGGCAAAAATTTGGTAGCTGAAATATAATTTGGGGAAATGTGAGGTTCTGCACTTTGGCAGGAATAACGGACAGAATATTATTCAAATGGGGAAAGAGCAGAACGTTACAGACAGAGGCATTTGGGAGTCTTTGTCCATGAATCTCAAAAAGCTAACATCAAAGCTCAGTGGGAAATAGGGAATGCAGTTTTTTTTTTAATATTCATCCACAGGTTGAGGGCATCGCTTGTTCAGCCAGCATTTATGGCCCATCCTAGAGAGCAGTTAAGAGTCAACATATTGCTGTGGGTCTGGAGTCACATGGCCATTACCTAGTAGAATGTTGGCCTTTATTTCAAGGGGAATGGAATATAAAAGGAGAGAGGTTTTTCTAAAACAACACAAGGCGCTAGTTGGAATACTGTGAACAGTTTCAGTTCCCTTGTCTAAAGAAAAATATACCGGCAATGGAGGCAGTCCAGAGTAGGTTCACTAGGCTGATACCAGGTATGGAGGGACTGTTTTATGTGGAGAGGTTGTGTAGATTGGACCTGTATTCATATAGTTGGGATAGTTGTGGAAAGTTGGTTTCCCTTTGTGGGAGAGTCTAGGACCAGAGGGCATGAGCTCAGAATAAGGGGCTGCATATTTAAGACAGGTGAGGAGGAACATATTCTCTGAGGGTAGTGAATCAGTGGAATTCTTTAGACTTGATGCTGTGTTGCTAAGTATATTCAAGGCTGAGAGAGGTTTTCAATCAGTAAGGGAATCAAGGGTTATAGACCTAAGACAGGAAAGGGGGATTAAGGATTATCAGATCAGCCATGATCTCATTGAATGATAGGGCAGACTTGATGGGCTAAATGGCATACTTCTGCTCCTACATCTTATGGTATTAAGCATCCCACATATTTTTTCACAATCTTTCTGGACTTGTACCGCATCACTGAAACAATTGTGGACTTCTACCCCTGCAAAATAATATCATTAATATACGTTTGTCTCTTTATCCTTCATATAAAAGTATATCATCTTGCTCTGCTATGCTTTAAGTTTCATCTGTCATGTGTCCATCCATTTCACCAGACTGTGTCCTCCTGTTTACTGTTCTCCTTACTGTTTCTTACAATTATAACCTCATGTCAGTTACAGACTTCCCAATTATCCTGGGTATCCGAGATCATATAATTTAACACACATCAATAAATAGGAGTGCTTTGTAACCTGGGATAAGACCTACAAATTATTTATGATCTGTTTAGGGACTAGCAACATTTTTAAAATTTGATGAAATTTGAAATCCTAGTTAATTGCAAAGCCGCAGATTCAACGGCTTTTTGTGGTTGCTACCAAAAGGCCAATCCAACCAAGACAGATCATGAATTCTCTCAGTAGTCCAACCAGATGTCAGTGACCCGAAATGATACCTAAAAAAGCCTGTAAAAACGTGGTCTTCCTCGCACTCCTATAGAAATTGCCCCGCATTTGGAGATCTGGCCTTTACTCCTTTCAGGAGCAGCTCTAACTCAGCATGTGTGTCCTCCTCTTTCTTCTTCCTGAAAGTTGGTTTCAGGCAACAGACAGCCACTAAAAATGCCGCAGTGACTGCCAGCTGCTCAATCTTTTCTCCTGAGACTGTATCCCACTGTGTTGGCCTGGCACTGAGCAGCCAACTCCTTCTCTCCACAGGTTCCTCTGAGCCAAAGACTCATGGCTTCACTGAGCTATCACTACCCACATGGCTCCCAACTATTTCTGAAAAGTCAGCTCCAGCTAGACCTGAACTGGCAACCACCTGCTGCCTGTTTGACTCTGGACTAACCTGTCACGTGGGCTCAATCCGTGGCCTTTCTCAGGTCCCATGGCCGCGTTTTTTATGCTGCACACTGTCTTGTCAGCAACTTCTTGCACCATCTCCCAGCCATCAACAGCAGCTAGAACTGAGCAGGTGCTGCCCTTCTGCTTTGGCCAGAACATGCCAGAAGTTGGAATCTGTGGCCTCCACACCGAAAACACTGAAAAAACCCCACTAACATAGATTCCCTCACTAGTGGCCCTAAATGAATACCTGGCGAACATTGTCTTTCCAACATGGCACAAGTCAGCAATATGATGGGATGCCCCCCACTTGCTACTAGCTGAGTGCAACTTCAGCAGCACTTAAGGAGCTCAATACTTAGAAACATAGAACATAGAACTGTACAGCACAGGAACAGGCCCTTCGGCCCATGATATTGTGCTGAACGTGACGCCAAATGAAACTAATCCCTTCTGCCTACCCTTGGTCCATATCCATCCATTCCTTGCATATTCATGTGCTTAACTAAAAGTCCCTTAAATGCCCCATTGTATCTGCCTCCACCACCACCCCTGGCAGTATGTTCCAGACTCTTACCATCATCAGTGTAAAAACACTTGCCCCTCAAGTCTCCTTTGAACTTTCCCCCTCTCACCTTAAATGCATGCACCCTCATATTAGACATTTCAACTCTGCGGAAAACATTCTGACCGTCAACCCAATCAAGTCTCCCTTCAGCCTGCGTGCTTGAGAAAACAACCAGAGTTTTTCTAGCCTGTCCTTATAGCTCATGCCCTCTAATCCAGGCAGCATCCTGGTAAAGCTCTTCTGTACCCTCTCCAAAGCCTCACATCCTTCCTGTAATGTGGTGACCAGAATTGAACACGATACTCTAAATGTGGCCTGACCAAAGTCTTCTAAAGCTGCAACATGACATCCTGACTCTTGTACTCAATTCCCCAACCAATAAAGGCAAGCATGCCATACGCCTTCTTTACCACCCTATCTACCTGGCTACCATTCAGGACAATGCAATCTACTTGATGGGAACTGTGTTCCATTCCTCACTTTCTCTATAACTGTAACCACAGGTTCCACTCAGTGAATTGATATGCTGATCACCGTCCTTGTTTCAAACCTCTCCAGTGTCTCCTTCCAGCTTGTTGGCTCTAATCATCTGTCCAACCCCTCAATTTGCATTCCTCTGACTCCGAAAAATAGAGTTCATTTTTGTTGCTTGACCATTGGAACATGTGGTTCATTGTTAGTTCCAAAGCTCGACCGTAAAAATTTCAAACCAGTGCTTCCTAATTTTAATTGTCAAATCAACAGTACCTAAGAGAAATGACTGAAAAAGTGATCAGGTTGTTGTGAAAGAAAAAAAGGACCCCAACTGTTTCATTAATGCCCTACAGCTTAAACAGGGATTCCAGATCCTTACCTTATCCATATTGACTGCAGTCTCCTATAAAGTGCTTATCATTCAACACTGTTGAAATAGCCAGGTGAGCCACACCTTTGTACCACTAGTTACTACCTCCATCTAAGAGAAGTTAAGAACAGAAAATAAAATAGCCTTTCTCGGCATCACTTGCATCCCATCTTGGGAGCGGGGTAAGCTCCACTGCTTTGTTCCCATTAAGACTGATCTAGTCAGAGTCTCAAGGCCTTACCCTAGCTTAGATGTTAACATGGTAACTAGCTGGAAGTTTTTAAAAAATAGAAGAACAATTTACTCGTCATGACTTTGGCCAAAGTTAGGTATTTAAAATATTACGACTTACCCAACACGAATTTTCCTTTCACATTCAGTAGATGTCAAACATTGCAAGCATATTACACAATGTAAGGTAAGTGAATTATTTAGATAAACTGCAGCAGGCTAAACGTTTGGATGTGCCTGGTGATGTTGGTTTCTAGCTTTTGTTATGGAACTTCTACAAGTTCCTGATATGCAGTGTCATCACCATCACTCCTGAAGAGTGAAGGAACACATACAATAGCAGGTGTCACTTGGTGGATCAATGGGTTTGCAGTTAGGATGTTTCATTTTAATGGAACAGTATTGGACATTCTTTGCTAAATAGCAATAGCATTGAAGGTTTGTTTTTGAAGCTGCCAGTAGCTGTCCTCTCTCATTGCTGCCTATGAGACGGGGATACATTGTTTCATTACATTGATCCATTAGGCCCTGAAAACAGCCATTTCTCAGCAAAACCGGAGATTGTCTCTTCCAGCAATGAGGTTTAACTTCCTTGCTGTCTACTCTCATTTCCTCCACGTGTTCCTCCTTATCTCATTGGCTGATATTGCAGCTATTTTCCCTCTCACATAGTAGGGTCTAGAAAAAAGTAAAGTCGCTATAGTCTCACCAGTCCATAGAGCTGCTGTCTCACTAGAGAGAGATGACTGCCTTTATTGGTCAGTGCATTGAGTATAGGAGTTGGGAAGTCATATTGCAGCTGTATAGCACATTGGTTTGGCTACTTTTGGAGCATTATGTGCGGTTCTGCTCTCCCTGCTATAGGAAGGATGTTGAGAAACTAGAAAGGGTTCAGAAAAGATTTACGAGGATGTTGCAGGGGCTGGAGGGTTTGAGCTTTAGGGAGGGGCTGACTAGACTGGGGCTGTTTTCCCTGGAGCTTCAGAGGCTGAGGGGTGACCTTTATAAAGTTTTATATAATCATGAGAGGCATGGATAGGGCAAATAGATCTGGTCTTTACCGCAGGGCAGGGGAGTCCAAAACTAGAGGGCATATATTTAAGGTGAGAGGGGAAAGATATAAAAGGGATCTAAGGGGCAAATTTTTCACACAGAGGGTGGTGCGTGTATGGAATTAGCTGCCAGAGAAAGTGGTGGAGGTGGGTACGATTGCAACATTTAAAAGGCATCTGGATGGGTATATGAAAAGGAAGGATTTAGAAGAATATGGACTAAATGCTGGCAAATGGGACTAGATTTATATAGAATATCTGGTTAGAATGAACGAGTTGGGACTGAAGGGTCTGTTTCTGTACGGTGTATCTCTGTGACTATGCCTGGTGGTGGTTTAACCCAGGCGCGGGGAAGAGTTTGAGAGGACAGTCCTTCATGGTAATCTCAGTTGGTGTGGGGATTGAACCCACGCTATCGGCATCACTCTGCATTGTAAACCATGAGGGTCAGTTAGCTCAGTTGGCTGGATGGCTGCTGTGCGATGCAGAGTGATGCCTTTTGCCATATATGCAGGGACCCTCAGATTGAACCACCACCAGTAGTGTCTCTCCCCAGCGAGGAAGCAGCCCTATGGTCTGGTAAGGCAACTTTACCTCTTAACTTTAACTTTTCCACTGCATTCAAATAATACGTTGAACCATAGAATCAGGCTTTACAGAAGGAAGTCATTTGATGCACCATACCTACACACCCTCCTTGAAAGAACTACCTAACTAGTTGATTCCCTTTTTTTCCTCATGGACCTGCTTGTTTTTCCTTCGTGTCCTTTCAATTGACAATTACCATAAATCTTTGATCTCTGACTGTCTGCTGCCTGTTTTGGCAATGGCAACAGTTTCTCCATTCCCACTCTTATCAAAATCCACGCACATTCTGTTATTGTTTTCTTGTTTTTGATCCTTACAATTTTCTTTCTCTTCTAGTTCTAAGCCTGCAGAAGGATGATTTTACAATGAAATAAATAAATGGAGTTCTACCATTTGGAATTGATGTCTGCCCATATTTTTAATGCAAATTGTCTTCCGAATTGAATGAGTCTGTCATTTGCCTGTTATTCAGAAGTTGCCTCACAGTAGGATGCTGATGGTCAGTACTGTTCCCTTCCATTTTGTGCCCTTTAGGTAAATGAGGTAGTTTAGGGATGTGAGGAGGTAGGTCTTTATTGCCGACTACAGAGAAATGTAAATACTTTACTTAGATAGAATCATTTAATTAAACAATGACCCCTATAGTTTTAATTTCTGTTCCCGTGAGGAAAAGCCTGGCCTCTTGATATCAAATACTCGCTAATTATATGATTGAAATTGCAAGTTAGGTGTGTGGAGAATCATAGGCAAACCTAGATTCCATTACACTACGATGCAGCATGTTGCAATGTTCTCAAGAGTGGGCTTTGAATAAGGTAGTTGCTAAGATTATCATCCTGAACTTGAAAGTTAATAACCAGCAGAATTGGTTTGTAATAGAGCAGAAGGTGTTGAAGTTGCTCAGTTCTGTTGTGCTGGCTGAAAGTTTCATTGCGCAGTCCAATATAGCAGGTGGGTTTCCCTGCAGCTATACAGCACACAGACAGTTTTCTGCTCAAAGAGACAACAAATATAACAACTGTGCCTTGCAGCCAAGTTCCGAACCAGGGATAAAGAGAAAAGCTGTTGAATGGTGAAAATCTGTAATAAAGCATGAAGGTGCTGGAGGCGTACCAGTGAAAGACAAATTAGCTTTTGAAGTAATTCGGTTTTTCAGAGTTGGTCTAACTATGTAAAAGATTAGTGAAACAGGAATTAGCCATTCACCTCCTACAGCCTGGTTTACCACTCAGCGAGGGCATAACTAATC
Source organism: Rhincodon typus (assembly GCF_021869965.1). Taxonomy (NCBI): domain Eukaryota; kingdom Metazoa; phylum Chordata; class Chondrichthyes; order Orectolobiformes; family Rhincodontidae; genus Rhincodon; species Rhincodon typus. Next base: position 6,445,051 of record NC_063336.1, read on the forward strand.
TCTATCTTATGTTCATTGTTCAATCTAAGTTGATAAAAAGTGGCAGGAATGAGATAAAGAGGATGATAGGAAGTTCAAAGAAGGTGTATAGGTTTCTGGTAGCGAAATGATTGCTTGTGTGGAGGGTAACCACAAAGAGAGGCTGGAGTTGAATAACGTTGGTTTTATAAATGAAGGTTTTTCTTTATTGCATCAAAAAGGAACACAAGATTGAGGATGATTTGGCATGATTGAAAATAGATTTACATAAGATATGAGGCATTGAACCATACTATTTGACTGAATTGCCTGTGTTGATATTTAGGCTCCACTCGATAATTGCACAGTGTTCAGCGCCATTCATAACTCCTTACATACTAAAACAGTCCATGTTCAAATGCAGCATGACGAAACAATATCCAGGCTTGGCTGACAAGTGGTATATATCATGCAAGTGCCACGCAATGACTGTTTCCAACAAAAGGGAATCTAACCATCAGTCTTTGACGTTCAATGACATAAACATCACTGATCTCCCACTATCTACATTCCTGGGGCTTACCTTCGACCAGAAATTGAACGGCACTAAATACATACAAGAGCAGCTCAGATGCTAAGAGACTTGCAGTGAACAACTCACCTCCTGACTCCTCAAAGCCTGTCCACCACCTACAAGGCACAAGTCAGGAGTGAGATGGAATACTCCCCACTTGCCTGGATGGGTGCAGCCCCAACAACACTGAAGATGCTTGACACCATCCAGGACAAAGCAGCCCCACTCAACTGGAACCACATCCTCAACCACCCCTTCTCTTTGCCAATGACAAAAGATGACCAACAATGAACAGAGAGCAAACTTGCAAAAACTATTAAGATGGACAGCAAGAGCTTTTTAAAAAAATATATAAAAAGGAAGAGAGTAGTCAAAGTGAATGTAGAAAATGCGGCAGTGGAAGTAATAAAGGGGCACCAGAAGATGACAGAGGAGTTGAATAAATACATTGCATCAGTCTTTACAATAGAAAACACTAAGTGACGTTCCAAAATTGTTAAATATTGAAGGAGCAAAAGAAGGAAAAGAAGTAAATATCACTTGAGAAAAGGTGTTAGAGGAGCTAGTGTGCTGAAGACCGATAAGTCACCTAGAACTGATTGGATGTATCCTAGGATATCAAAGTAAGTAACTACAGAGTTAGTGAATGAACTGATAATGAACTTCCAGAAATCCTTAGATGCTGGATAAGTCCCAGGGTATTGGAAAACTGCCAAGGTAGCACCTTTATTTAAAACAGCTAGCTATAGGCCAGTTAGCTTAATGTCTGTTAGTGGGAAAATGTTAGCGCCTACTAGAAAGAATATAATATCAGAGCATTTAGAAATATGTAATATGACCAAACAGAATCAGCATAGCTTCATGAAGGGGAATTCATACCTGACAAATTTATTAGAATTCTTTTGAGAAGGTAATAACAAGATAGATAAAGGGGAAGCAGTGTATGTAATAAATTTGGATTTTCAGAAAGCATTTGATAAGGTACAACCCAACAGGTTACTTAATAAATTAAGAACCCGTGATGTTTAGGAATTAACATGGATAGAGGACTGGCTAACTAATAGAAGACAGAGTTGGGAAAAGTGACGATTTCAAAATAGCAACTTGTGACTAGTGGAGTGCCGCAGGGATTTAGTGCTGGGGCTAAAGTGATGTAGAAGATATATTAATGACTTGGATGAGGAAGGTGAATGCACTTTAACCAAGTTTACAGTTCTCACAAAAATAGGTGGAAAGGTAAGTGGTAAGGATGACACAAAGATCTGCAGTGGGATATTGACAGGTTAAACGAATGGGTAAAAAATTGGCAGATGGAATATTCATGGGGAAATGTAAGATAATGCACTTTGGCAGGAAGAATGTAGGAGTTGAATATTAGATAAATGAAGAAAGACTGCAGAAATCTACAGAACCGAGGGATTTGAAAGTCCTTGTCCATGAATCACGAAAAGAAAAGTTCATTGGGTAATAGGGAAGGCAAATGGATTGTTGGTCTTTATTCCAAAGGGAATGGAGTATAAAAACAGGGATGGTTTGTTAAAGCTATCCAAGGCACTAGTCAGAACATAGCTGGAATATCGTAAACAGTTTGGGCCCCATTTATAATGAAAAATCTACCGGCATTGGAGGCGTTCCCAGAGAATGTTCATGAGGCTGATACCAGGTATGGAGGGACTGTCTTATGAGGAGACGTTGAGTAGATTAGGCCTGTACTCATTGAAATTTAGAAGAATGATATGCAAACTTACTGAAACTTACAAGTTTCTTAGATGTAACAAAGTGTGGAGCTGGAGGAACACAGCAGGTCAGGCAGCTTCAGAGGAACATGAAAGCTTTCCTGCTCCTCTGATGCTGCCTGCCCTGCTGTGTTCTTCCAGCTCCACACTTTGCTATCTTTGAATCCAGCACCTGCAGTTCTTGCTATCTCAAGATTCTTAGAGGACTTGATAGAATAGATGAGAAAAGATGTGGGAGAGTCTAGGACCAGAAAGTATAATCTCAGAATAAGGGGTCACCTATTTAAGACAGAGATGAGGAGAATTTTCTCCTCTCAGAGGGTAGTGAGTCTGTGGAATTCTTTATTGCAGAGATCTATGGAGGATGGGTTATTAAATGTAATGAAGGCTGAGAGAGCCAAATTTTAATCAGTAAGGGAATCAAAGGGTAATGGGGAAAAACCAGGAAAGTGGAACTGAGAATTATCAGATTGGCCATGATCTTATTGAATGGTGGATCAGACTGGATGGGCTGAATGGCCTACTTCTGCTCCTGTATCCTATGGTCTTATGGTCATCCAATACTTTTCTGCTGCATGGAATTACAGAAAGTTGATCATCGATATTTGTGCAAAGACAACCTGCTAGGAGTGCATGGCATCCAGAAAATAAGACCTGAATATTTAGGTGTACTTCTAATTTGCGACGGGCTGTTCTCTGTACAAACGTATTCAGTGTAATCTGTCTATGTACATGTGGATCTCCCCTGAAAATGTAATGTTCTTTTAGAAATCACCCCATTGTTCTTTTTCAATTGTTCGTGGTTATTTCCTGCTTACCTTGAAGCTATGATAGATATTAATGTTTCAAAGTGTGGCATTGATGGACAGGGACGCTGCCAATGGAAGAGCTGGGAGGCAGGTAAATTATTCAACATTGCACATTTAAAGGCTTCAAGGTTTTATTTCCTTTCTTAAAAAAACTCTCTAATGTTTCTCGCTGTTTTCAAATTGAATCAGTATCTGGTGTTTGTTTCAGTTGTGGTGTAATGAACTTCAATCACTGAGTTGATGTAACTCCCAGACAGTGCTCTGTCCGTAATGTTTGAGGCAACAATGAATATTATTGTATAATGACAAATGGTGTTTTAATAAAGGCTACATAATAATGGGTTCTTTATTTTTGATTTTACTTCAAACTGGAAGTATCGATTGTCCATTAACACATCGAGGTGGATCATGTTAATACATTTAAAATGGACCTGCATAGTTCTTTTGCCACAAGTGACCTGGATATAAGAAAGAGAGAATGGTGTGTTTTAATCTTGGAACTTAATAGATTATGAGACTGGTTTTTTTCTGACCTGTTAATCAATGTTAATAATGACCCTAGGCTGAAGTACAAAGTCAACACTAGGACCCTGTAATTTAGTGGTGTGTATGCTGCATTAACTTGCTGGGCCATTCAGTTCTGCATCTTTGACAACAAGGTGCAGGGCTGGATGAACACAGCAGGCCAAGCAGCATCATAGGAGCAGAGAGGCTGACGTTTCGGGCCTAGACCCTTCATCAGAAAAGGGGGAGGGGAAGGGGGTTTTGAAATAAATAGGGAGAGAGTGGGAGGCGGATAGAAGAGGGATAGAGGAGAGGATAGGTGGAGAGGAAACAAACAGGTCGAAGAGGCGGGGATGGGGCCAGGAAAGGTGAGTGTAGGTAGGGAGTTAGGAAGGGGATAGGTCAGTCCAGGGAGGACGGACAGGTCAAGGGGGCGGGATGAGGTTGGTCGGTAGGAGATGGAGGTGCGGCTTGAGGTGGGAGGAGGGGATAGGTGGGAGGAAGAACAGGTTAGGGAGGCAGGGACGAGTTGGACTGGTTTTGGGATGCGGTGGGGGGAGGGGAGATTTTGAAACTT
>NC_063336.1:6449608-6477402 GCF_021869965.1 Rhincodon typus
TGCTGTTCCTGCAACCTTCGGGTGGCATCGTTGTGGCACTGCAGGAGGCCCAGGATGGACATGTCGTCTGAGGAATGGGAGGGGGAGTTGAAATGGTTCGCGACTGGGAGGTGCAGTTCAATGCCACCCGAAGGTTGCAGGAACAGCAACTCATATTCCGCTTGGGAACCCTGTAGCCCAATGGTATCAATGTGGATTTCACAAGTTTCAAAATCTCCCCTCCCCCCACCGCATCCCAAAACCAGTCCAGCTCGTCCCTGCCTCCCTAACCTGTTCTTCCTCCCACCTATCCCCTCCTCCCACCTCAAGCCGCACCTCCATCTCCTACCGACCAACCTCATCCCGCCCCCTTGACCTGTCCGTCCTCCCTGGACTGACCTATCCCCTTCCTAACTCCCTACCTACACTCACCTTTCCTGGCCCCATCCCCGCCTCTTCGACCTGTTTATTTCCTCTCCACCTATCCTCTCCTCTATCCCTCTTCTATCCACCTCCCACTCTCTCCCTATTTATTTCAAAACCCCCTTCCCCTCCCCCTTTTCTGATGAAGGGTCTAGGCCCGAAACGTCAGCCTCTCTGCTCCTATGATGCTGCTTGGCCTGCTGTGTTCATCCAGCCCTGCACCTTGTTGTCTCGGATTCTCCAGCATCTGCAGTTCCTACTATCTCCAGTTCTGCATCTTTGTAGCTTTGTTGGGAGTTGGAAAGGGAAAGAAGAGCTTCACTATTTATTACAAGTAATTAGACTCCAGCTATAAACAGTTATAAACTGTCAACATATAACATTACAATTTAAAACTCTAATCCCCTTATTAACTGCCCTTTATGTACCTTAAGACAGACAGACAGGAAAATGTAGGTTATGGGCAGAGCAAAGCTGGGAGGCAGTTCAGTGGTTCCTATTCATGGCTTTCAGATATTATCCTTACGCTGATCAGTTGTCTTTCTTTGGATCCTTCCACCTGTTTGTAAGAGACAGAAGGAAGCTGGTTTACTTATAAAAGGTCTCTGACTTACCAGTCAAAAGTTACAGCTCATGACAACTGCAGAAGAAAAGATTAATTGGTTTTCTTCAGCTTTAAAATGGGTATTAACTGCAGATAACAGAGAAACCATTCCTGTACTGATAGAGATCAAACCACTCCTGCCTATCTTGTGTCCAGTCCTGAGCTATTCAGTTACCTGACAGCCAGGCACATGATTGATGGCAGGTAGAAGGTTTTTGTCATTGCTAACTGTTCACTAGTCCATTGACCAATCAACCTCTTGCTGCCGCCCAGCCGTTGCCACCCAACTTTTGAGCTCAGTGGCAATTTCACCCTAATTTTAGCTGCTCAGATATCCTAAACCACAATGACTAAAAGAAAGTGAAAATCAGGTATACACAAAATGAAAAAAAAATTGAAGGATTACTGAGACTTGGAGTTATAGGTTGAGAGGAAATTGCAGAAATAGGGAGAGCTGAAGTCCGAGAGGAATTTGAAATGTAAATATTGTATTTATATTTTTGATTTAGACTGAAATGGGAAAAGGACTGGGTTAAATTCTAAAGATTATTGAAGGATTACTGCACTTCTTAAAAACAAGTTACTTGACAGTTGTAATTGCTATTTACACAGCTGCTTGTGTAAACAGTAGGGGAAGTCTGGTTACAAACAGGCTGGAGCAGAGGCATGTGTACGAATGGAGACGTGACCAGTGACAAGTAGCTGATCGCTCTGCTCTCTGCTCTGTGAAATGGTGACCAGTTGATGTCAAAGGCTTTCTGCCTGCCAACAACTGTCAGGTAGTTGAACAGCTTGTAGGGGTGAATGTTTGGGCGGATGGTGCCAGACCTCCTGGAAGGGAAGGAGCTGTTTTGCCTTGGCAGTAAAAACCAGCTCAAGCCTCAAGGTACCCAGTTTCTTTCCCCTCATTAGTTGCTATAGGTCACAGACGTAGGAGACATGTAGGCCTTTCAACCCGTTGAGCCTTCCCTGCCATTCAGTACAATCAGGCTTATTGAACACTTCAATATCTTTTAGTCACCCTTCCCCATAACCCTGTGCGCCAGAGGTAATAAGAAATCTATCAATCTCTGTCTTAGCACACTCCAAAGGCTGAGCTTCCACAGCCCTTTGTGATCAGGACTTCCAAAGGTTCACAAGCTTCTTGAGTAATAGAGAAATTCTCCTCATCTCAGACCTAACGCATCTCTCTTATTTAACTTGTGCCCCCTGGTTCTAGACTCCCCAACAGAAGTACCTTACCTGTGTCTGCCCTATATGTTCCTTTCAGCACTTTGTAAATTTCCATGAGGTCACCTCTCATTCTTTGAAACTCAAGAGAATACAGTCACAGTTTGCCCAACTTCTCCACATAGGACAGCCCTACCATCCCAGGAACAAGCCTATCAAACCTTTGTTGTGCTCCCTGAATGGCAATAACATGCTTCATGTGATAAGAAGACCAAGACTACACACACTACTCCAGATGCAGTCCAACTCCTACAGAACTGAAGCGAGACGCCACTACTCCTGTACTCAAATCCTCTTGCAATAAAGATATTCCATTGGTCTTACTAATAGCTGCTGCACTTGCATGTTAGCTTTCAGTGACTTTCCGACAAGGACGCCTAGGGACCTTTGTATATCCTCACTTTACACGCTCTTACATTTAAGAAATGCTCTGCAAATTTGTTCCTCCTACCAAAATGGAATACCTCATGTTTTTCCACATTATAGTCTGTCTGCCACGTTCTTGCTCATTTACTAAGTCTGTCCAAATCCTCCTGAAAACATCTTACATCTTCCTCACTACATTCCCACTTAGCTTTGTATAATCTATAAATTTGGAAATGTTAGATTTCTAGTTCCCACTTCAAATCATTGATATAACAGCTGTGGCCTAAGTGCTGATCCTGAAATGGCAAAATACCATCTGATCCAGCTTCACTGGCTAGATAAATAGAAACATTTTAACTGTGTAGAAATAAAAACAGGAATTGCTAGAAAAGCGCAGCAGGTCTGGCAGCATCTGTGAAGAGAAATCAGAGTTCATGTTTCAGGTCCGGTGACCCTTCTTAAGCTCCGAAAGCTTGTGATTTCAAATAAACTTGTTGGACCATAACCTGATGTCGTGTGATTTCTGACTTTGTCCACTCCAGTCCAACACCAGCACCTCCATGTCGAAGTTTAATATCAAACAGGAAAATTCTGGAAATGCACAAACGTTCTGGAAAGACAGCAGCCTCAGCTTTGTCATGGTTGCAGATTCCACAGAATCTGAATTGAGTAGCATAATATGCCTGATTTCAAAGCATTCTGCATGGTGCGAGTACTTGATGCAATCTCACTTCTTTGTGATGTGAAGCCAGTGGTTCTCCAACCTGGCTTATCGAAACTGGCATCTAGAAAGCCAGTGACTGAAGTTTGTGTTTTGTGTTAACACCTGGCAGCTGCTGAACCTGCACTTTCAATAATTAAAATGCTTAAGAGCAAACGAAAAGCTAACATTAGCCACCCCCAAGCTCTCGCTGTTTAGGATACACGTACTCCCGTGCCAGCTACAACCTTGCGCAGCTTTTGTGTGTTTTAAACTCAGTGCAGAAGCACGTGGAGGCTGCCCTTTGATCATTTCAATACATGCTGATTGTTAGCCTATATATTGCCTGTTAAAGTGTCCATTTAATTGCATTGAAAGCTGCAGCATTGACACCTTGAGGGGTCTTGCACAGATGATGCTGATGATCTTGGCCTTTTCAGATTTGATGCTTTTATCCTTCTTTGTGTAATGAGGTACAATTTAACAGCTCTCACCAAAAATGAAAACTAAGGCAAGTAAGTTGAAAGCTGTGACTATGTTTCTTTCATTTGAACAAGACCAAAATGCGAGGGATACTGAAAACCTGAATTAAAAACTAAAAATACCAGAAATACAGTACTTTGACCTGCTGACTATTTTTGGTGTCTTCTGCTTTTATTTCCTTTAATTACTTCATTAATAATAAATGTGAATGTATTTTTTCCTTTTCCCATCATACATTCTGCTGGTCTCAGTACTAGACTCTGGTGTAGACCACTAATGATAGAGAGCTAACTCTTGATCCCGGAGATGGCCTAGTGGTATTATCGCTGGACTGTTAATTCAGAAAGCCAGATAATATTCTGAGGAACCAGGTTCAAATCCCACCACGGCAGGTGGCAGAATTTGAATTCAATAAATATCTGGATGACCATGAACCCATTGTTGATTGTCAGAAAAACCCATCTGGTTCACTAATGACCTTCAGGGAAGGAAACTGCCATCTTTACCTGGTCTGGCCTACATGTGACTCCAGACCCACAGCAAAGTGGTTGACTCATAACTGCCCTCTGGACAATTAGGGATGGGGCAACAAATGCTGCCTGGTCAGCTTTGAGCTCATTCTGTGAATGAATAAAGATTTCTGCTGTGCTGCATGTATCTGCCTTACACCATTAGGTAAATGCAGCTATGTCAAAATAAGAGATTGTGGGTAGGTTTCAATTACTGGTTTATTATTGAAGCAGGACTTTATTGAATAATGATGCAATAATTGGTCAACATACACAGATAGTAACATGGAAATATAAATGCTTATCCATCTAAATATCCCCGAAACATGCACGCATACGCACACATGCTCTCTCGCTTCAGGAAAGGAGGGAAAAAAACAGACTTCTCTGCAGAGATTGGCTTGTTGAAAAATATGTCCTATGGATTATTCTTGAAGGCAAAAAGATGAAGCATAAAATGTTGTGCAGTCTGTCCCTCTGTTGTTCCAGGTTGGTGTCACTAACCACTCATTGTCTCTGGAATCTTTCTGACCGAGCTTGCTCAGGAAATAGAATATTGATATTTCAGAAGAACATGTAGGTTTCACCCTGAGCTCAACAACAGTTTTATTTTTAGAGATGTGAGAGATCAGCCGGGCAGCCCTTTCTCACAGGCTTCTTGTTCCCCCAACTAATATCAGATGCAAAATGCTGTCTTCAAACTGGTCACTGATGAAAACAGAGATAACACAGTGTGGAGCTGGAGGAGCACAGCAGGCCAGGCAGCATCAGAGGAGCAGGAAAGTTGACTTTTCGGGCCGGACCCTTCTTCCTCTATAACACGCAAAATAACATAGAGCCGTAGACTCATACAGCACAGAAACAGACCCTTTGGTCCAACCAGTCCATGCTAAACGTAATCCCAAACTAAAGTAGTCCCACCTGCCTGCTCCTGGCCCATATCCCTCCAAACCTTTCCTATTCATGTATCTACCCAAATGCCTTTTAAACATTGTAATTATACCTGCATCCACCACTTCCTCTGGAAGTTCATTCCACACGCAAACCACCCTCCGTGTAAAAAAATTGCCTCTTATGTTTTTTTAAAATCTGTCTCCTCTCACGTTAAAAATGTGCCCACTAGTCTTGAAATCCCCCATCATAAGGTAAAGAAAGTTACCATCAACTTTATCTATATCTCTCATATTTTATAAACTTCTATGAGGTCACCTCTCAACCTCCTATGCACCAGTGAAAAAAGTCCCAGCCTATCCAGCCTTTCTTTATAACTCAAACCTTCCATACTTGGCAACATCCTGGTAAATTTCTTCTGAACCCTCTCCAGCTTAATAATATTCTTCATATTACTGGGTGACCAGAACTGGACACAGTATTCCAGAAGAGACCTCACCAATGGCCTGTACAACCTTAACATGACTTCCCAACTCTTATACTCAACGGACTGAGCAATGCAGGCAAGCATGCCAAATGCCTTTTTAATCATCCTGTCTACATGTGATGGAAACTTTAAAGAATTATGTACCTGCACTCCTAGATTACTCTGTTTTACAACACTGCCCAAGGCCCTACAATTAATTGTAAAAGCCCTACCCTTGTTTGTTGTACCAAAATGTAATACCTCACATTTATACAGATTGAACTCTATCTGCCATTTTTGAGCCCATTGACCCATTTGATCAAGATCCCTTTGTAATCTTAGAAAACCTTCTTCACTGTCTACAATGCCGCCAATTTTGGTGTCATCCACAAACTTACTAACCATGCCTTCTATATTCTCATCCAAATCATTTATATAAATGACAAACAAAAGAGGACTCAGAACTGATACCTGCGGAACACCATTGATCACAGGCCTCCAGTCCAAAAAGCAACCTTCCACCATTACTCTCTGTCTCCTGCCGTTAATCCAATTATGTGTCCAGTTGGCAGGCTCACCCTGAATCCCGTGTGACCTAACTTTCCTAATTATTCTACTATGCGGAGCCTTATCAAAGGCTTTACTAAAATTCAAATAAACAACATCTACTGCTCTTCCATCATCAATCTTTTTGGTGACTTCCTCAAAAAACGCAATCAAGTTTGTGAGACATGATTTTCCTCACACAAAACTATGCTGACTATCCCTAATCATTTTTTGCCTCTCTAAATGTCCATAAATCCTGTCTATTATAATCATCTCCAACAATTTACCCACAACCGAAGTCAGATTTACAGGTCCATAGTTCCCCGGTTTCTCCTTACAACCTTTCTTACACAAAGATACAACATTAGCCACCCTCCAGTCATCAGTCATCTCACTCATGGCTATAGATGATGCAAATATTTCTATAAGGGGTCTTGTAATTTCCTCCCTTACTTCCCACAACATTCTGGGATACATTAGATCAGGTCCCGGTGATTTATCTACATTTATATTTTCTAAGACCTCCTGAACCTCCTTTTCTGTCATATGAACTGTTTTTAAAACATTAAAGTTTATTTCTCTGCTTTCCCTAGATTCCATTTCTTTCTCCACAGTAAAAACTGACATGAAATATTCATTTAATATCTCTTCCAACTCCTGGAGTTCAACTCAAAGACAACCTTCTTGATCTTTAAGAGGCCCTACCCTCTGTCTAGTTACCCTCTTGCTCTTAATGTATTTGTAGAATCTCTTTGGATTATCCTTAAACTTATCTGCCAATGTTTTCTCATATCCCCACTTTGCCTTCCTGCTTTCTCTCTTAAGAATGCCCCTACATGCTTTATATTGATTAAGAAATTTAATGGAACCAAGTTGTCTATATCTAAAGAAAGATCCATTTTTTTCTTTCTTGACCAGAACCTTAATGTCTTTATTCACCCATTGTTCCTTAATCTTACTAGTATCACCCTTCACAGTAACAGTTTTCACTGTATCTCGGTGCATGTGACAACAATAAATCAAACTCAAACCTTTTCTGCCTTTCACACCAGGGAGTAATGTGGTATTTCAATGCCAGTATGAGTCTATGCCATATACAGATCATATCAAACAAACTATCTCTTCCTAAGTTTGCAAAAGTCACTGTTATACTACATGGTATTCACTTCTTTGCTTGTCCAGCATTAGATGAGATTCTGTGATTGGATAATGCTTGTTTGATAATTGAGAGTGTGTGAAAAGTTGAGCTTGCTTTATGGCACGCTTACATGAGCAGGCTGCTATATATATTAATGCACAGAGCCCTGTTCTTTGCTGACAGAAAAGAACCATTACAAACCAGCCTGGTTTAAAATTTAAAGAAAGCTTGGCAATTAACTGTCAATCATGGCAAATTCCATGGCTCACAGCAAAGATATATCCCAGTTAAAAAGAAGGATCCTTGGAAGGAGATTTAGTTTAGCATAGAACTCAAAGAAGTTAGTGATAAGACTGAAGATTGCTGAAGTTTTAGATGCCAACAAAAGGTTACCAAAAAATGATAGCAGGGAGAAGATGAACTTTGAGGGTAAACTTGCAAGTAACATCAAGATGGACAGCAAGAGTTTCTTTAAATATATAAAAAGGAAGAGAGAGACCAAAGTTAACATAGGCACCTTGGGAAAATGAGGTTGGGATAATATGAATGTGGAAACTGGAAATGGAAGAGGAGTTGAATAAATACTTTGCATCAGTCTTCACAGTATCAGATGCTAATAGCATTCCAATATTACTAAACATGGAGCAAAAGGAGCTGAGGAAATAAGTATAATAACTGTCACTAGAGAACAAGTGCTAAGCCAACAAATAGGGTGAATGACTGATAATCCCCACTGGAACTGATGGGATGCACCCTAGGATTTTCAAATAAGTAACCACAGAGATTAGTTGGTGGATGCATTAGTAGTAATCTTCCAGGAATCCTTAGATTCAGGAAAAGTCCCAGAGGATTAGAAAACTGCCACCATAACACCTTTATTTGAAAAGGGAAGGAGTCCAAAAAAAAATGTCAATAAAATAGTTACAGTGATAGTAGGAACTGCTGATGCTGGAGAATCGGAGATAACACGGTGTAGAGCTGGATGAGCACAGCAGGCCAAGCAGCATCAGAGGAGCAGGAAAGCTGACGTTTCGGGTCGAGACCCTTCTTCAGAAATGGGGGAGGGGAAGGGGATTCTGAAATAAATAGGGAGAGAGGGGGAGGCGGATAGAAGATGGATAAAGGAGAAGATAGGTGGAGAGGAGACAGACAGGTCAAAGAGGTGGGGTTGGAGCCAGTGAAGGTGAATGTAGGTGGGGAGTTAGGGAGGGGATAGGTCGGTCCAGGGAGGACGGACAGGTCAAGGAGGCGGGATGAGGTTAGTGGGTAGGAGATGGGGGTGGGGCTTGAGGTGGGAGGAAGAACAGGTTAGGGAGGGGGGGACGAGCTGGGCTGGTTTTGGGATGCGGTAGGGGGAGAGGAGATTTTGAAGCTTGCGGAGTCCACATTGATACCATTGGGCTGCAGGGTTCCCAAGCGAAATATGAGTTGCTGTTCCTGCAGCTTTCGGGTGGCGTCATTGTGGCAATGCAGGAGGCTTAGGATGGACGTGTCGTCCAAGGAGTGGGAAGGGGAGTTGAAATGGTTCGCGACTGGGAGGTGTAGTTGTTTGTTGCATCCTAAGCCTCCTGCATTGCCACAATGACGCCACCCGAAAGCTGCAGGAACAGCATCTCATATTTCGCTTGGGAACCCTGCAGCCCAAGGGTATCAATGTGGACTTCGCAAGCTTCAAAATCTCCCCTCCCCCGACCGCCCAGCTCGTCCCCGCCTCCCTAACCATTCCTCTCCTCCTACCTCAAGCCCCACCCCCATCTCCTACCCACTAACCTCATCCCGCCTCCTTGACCTGTCAGTCCTCCCTGGACCGACCTATCCCCTCCCTAACTCCCCACCTACATTCACATTCACTGGCTCCAACCCCGCCTCTTTGACCTGTCTGTCTCCTCTCCACCTATCTTCTCCTTTATCCATCTTCTATCCGCCTCCCCCTCTCTCCCTATTTATTTCAGAATCCCCTTCCCTTCCCCCATTTCTGAAGAAGGGTCTCGACCCGAAACGTCAGCTTTCCTGCTCCTCTGATGCTGCTTGGCCTGCAGTGTTCATCCAGCTCTACACCGTGTTATGTCAAAAAAATAGGCCAGTTAGTTTCACCTCTGTTATTGGGAAAAAGTTACAGCCCATTATAAAGGATATAATAGCAGGGCATTTGGAAATACATAATAGAGTCAAGCAGTTTCAGTGTGACTTCATGAAAGCCTGACAAATTTATTAAAATTCTTTGGGGAGATAACAAGCAGGATAGATAAAGAGGAAGCAAGGGATTTGGATTTCTAGACAGAGTTTGATAAGGTACAATACGTTAGGCTGCTTAATAAGACCCCATGCTGTTGGAGGTAGTACATTAACATGGATAGAGGATTAGCTAGCTGGTTGGTTTGTGAAGCACTGTGATGTCAACAGCGTGGGTTCAGTTCCCATCACTGGCAGAGGTTACCGTAAAGGACTCTCCTTCTCAACCTCCCCCCTCACCTGATGAATGGTGGCCCTCAGGTTAAATCATCACTTGCCATGTCTGTCTAATGAAAGAGCAGCCCTATGGTCAATGGCGACACAATACAATACCATGGGCTGGAGAGGCTGTTGCTACTCCAGGATTTTCCAGGTGTTGTTCTGAGGTGTTCCTCCTCCTAACAGTGATCCATTGATCAAGAGAAGAGGTATTACTCAGTGCGCTCAGAAAAAATCATAGATTCTGCAGTTATCTAAATGCTTCATCTGAGAATGGTTTTGCATCGTTTTTTTCTTTATCTTCTGTTTTCAGACGTGTGACGGATGTGAAGAAACTGGTGAAACGAGCATGGCTATGAGCAACGGGAATGGTGACTTCATGGTTCAGAGCAATGGCAGTGTCCCATCAAATGCTAACGGTAACAGCATCGCTGCAGCCTGTGATGGAGACCACCTCTCTGGGCACCTGTCAGCCAAGGAGACTTCAAGGGCAAAAGTGAGTCACAACAGTGGTACTCTGCCAAATGGTACTGTTAAGCCTTCTTGCCTCTTCACAGACAATATGATAAACAACCAAAGACCTGTGGCATTGCTGCCACAATGTTGCCACCATTGTCCATACCATCATCCTTTGTGTTGTCACAGTAACCAGCCAGATTGCCATTCTTTGGGAAATACCACCATCACCTCTCCATTGACTCCTTCCTGCCTGCAAACTCACTCCGAGTACCCAACATCTGTGTGCCAAAGCACTTCCCCTCTCCATCCGGCCAGCTGCTGCCTCCAGCCTGTCTCTTCTCTCATCGATCACACTCCCCTTTGTCTTCATCATCGGTGGCCTGACCATTTCCAGCATCAACCTGTGCAACAGCAACACATCCCTGACATCAGGTATGCTCCACCTGCACGAGTTTTCATTTCTGTAGTGAGTAACCTTTTCCTTGTTGATAATCCCAGATAAGATTTCTGTGATAGATGAAAATTAAGTTTCAGTTAATTGAATGAAAATATTCTGCGAACTGTGTCTTCAAAAATATGTGTCAGGCACTATGTGTAATCGAAAATATTTATTCAGGATGCAGTTTTCTTGCTTATATTCTCCTTACGTGAAGGAGGGACTTCAGAGAACAGCTGTGTGGGTGTCGATATAAGTATTTGTACTGTGATGTGGTTTGACTTGTATACTGTTAAGTACAGCATCAGCCTGGTTTACGTATGTAATTGCTTCACACTTGGGTTGTATTTGGAAAGATAATTTTGAGGTATATAACACAAGGCAGCGGTATCAGTGGTTAAAGTATTGGCGGTAGAGTGATGGGTTTATTTCGTCGATGTGCTTTGCCCAAAAGGCAAGCCCTTTTTTTTTGTTTTGTCATGGGTTACGAGTGCCCAGTGAGGTGCACGTGCCCATCTCTAATTGCCCTTGAACAGAGTGGCTTGCCAGAGGACTGTAATGAGTCAGTCAGATTATTGTGGATTTGGAGATCTGAGTGAAACCAGATAAGGATGACAGATTTCCTTGCCAATCCAGTTGGGGTTTTACAAAGTGATGGTAGTTATCTGTGTTCCCACTGGATTGCTGGTCCAGTGACATTGCAGCTACACAGCCATCTACCTGTCCTGACTCATTGTCTGCTGGTGCTTCATAAATAAGTCCATCAACTAGATCCCAGTCCATTTAACCTCAGCGGTAATTTGGGACAAAAATAAGAATCATCAACGCTGTGGATTAATAAAGAAAAGCCTGTGAACAGTAGATTGATTGATGTGTTGTGAAT
This sequence comes from Rhincodon typus, assembly GCF_021869965.1. Lineage (NCBI taxonomy): Eukaryota > Metazoa > Chordata > Chondrichthyes > Orectolobiformes > Rhincodontidae > Rhincodon > Rhincodon typus. The sequence continues at coordinate 6,461,173 of NC_063336.1, forward strand.
GAATTTCAAAAGGCATTTAGTAAATTATCATTTTATATCTGTGTGTCAGGCTTGTCATCAAAGTGGAAGACCAGGGAATGAAAGGAAAAGAGGTGGCATGGATTCGGGTTGATTGAGTTACAGGAAAGAATTATGGGTGAATGGTTGATTTTCTTTTCACTGGGAGAAGGTACACAGTTGTGTTTCCTAGTGGCCACTATTAGGAACACAGCTTCTCTGTACAAGTTATCTAGCTTGGCTGTAAAGGAACAAATTCAAAGTTGTAACGTGTTGTAACCTTTTGAAATATTGTGAACTGTGAAGAGGATGGTGTTAGACTTCATTACGAAACATGCTGGCTGAATGGGCAGACATGTGGCAGTTAAATCTAATGCAGAGGAGCGTGAAGTGTATTTCGTAGGTAAAGCGAGAAGAGGCAATATAACATAAAGGGGATGCGGAACACAGAAACCTGGTGTGAATTGCTTTTTGACCTGGGTAGCAATCACTCAGACAATTTGGCCATTTTAGTGGTTTCATTGTGATTTTAAATATTCATATACTTTGTGACGTCTTGTGGTTAATTTGCAACAAAAAGTTAATTTTTGAGAAAGATGCAGACATCATAGTGAGCAGGTCAAGTTGAGAAAGTTGTTATAAAGCAGACAAGATTCTGGGCTTTAATCATAAAGGTATAGGGTGTAAAACAAACATGTCGAAAGTGAACTTTTTGTTACGAATTAACCAGGAAGATTAATTGTGCCCCACCGTTCCACAAGACGTCACAAAGTGTATGAATATTTAAAATCACAATGAAACCACTAAAATGGCCAAATTGTCTGAGTGATTGCTACCCGCGTCAAAAAGCAGTTCGCATCAGGCTTCTTCATACAACCAAAAATTACTTGATTTATTGTACTTAAAACTTTAACAAATGACAGAGAAAAGAAAGGATTCCGAATCTACTGCTATACAATTTGAACTACCCCCCTTTAAAACCTTTAAATAAATACATAATCATTCATGACTGAGGTAGACAAAAGACGGTTTGACACAGACATTATAGGTGGAACAAAATAGACCGGGAAATATCAAGTTACAATCATCGAACATCCAAATAACTGAGGTGGATTGTATTGGCTCTTTCAGCTCCTTCTAATTTCAGCAGTGATGACACACTGTTGTCTGTAATGCAGTGGTCACTTCACCGATTGATCAGATGAACCTAGGTTTTTTTGTTAGAATTCCTTCTTTTAAGCTTTCTTGTATTCACTGTCTTTTCACCCACGTGGACAGAGAGTGTGGTGGTGGGGCGAGAGATGTTTTCAGCTTGCAGTCACACTGAGTGTAGTGGAGACAAATTCAATCATTACTTTCAAAGGAAATTGGATAGTACCCAAAGAGAAACTATTGGGAGGGCAGTGGGGAAAACGTGGTGGCTTGGGACCAGCTCAATCACTATAGCAGACAGCCAGTGAAGCCCTGGAGAGCTGAATTACATTCTGGGTTGTAACTGTTTTCTGGGGTTTCCAATCAAAGCCCCTTCCTCCTCTTCATGATCTAGACACTCCTGTAAAATATGCCTTTGTGAACTTGTGTAAGCAGAAGGTCTGAGCTTTAGAGTGCTGCCTATTGTGGTAGAATGGCCTTCCAGATCCTGCATTTTTAGACTCATGTTTGAAGGACAGCTACTTGGCTGAGGTGCTAAAAGCTAATTGATGTATGTATTCAAAATTTTAGCCCGACAGAGACTGAGGAAGTGGGGAGTAGTTTCCTCTTTGAACCTATTTGTGATTAAACAAAAAGACATTTATTTTAATAAACTTGGATTCCTCAACTGCAGCATTTTACCTTCCTTGGCACATCAGACTTCCTCAGCTCCTTGTGATGGCCACACTGCCTTTGTATGTTGTTAAACATATACCTGCAAAGTTTCTCACAGCTCCCTTGTAAACTCACAGTGAGAGAACAGGGCTGTTCACAGCTGTCTGCAATATTTAACATGGAGCTATTGCAGGAATTTGAGAAAAAACATGGCATTTTCCTGTTGGTCAGAGACAGATTTGCTGAGACTGCTGTTTAGTAGATAACAAATACCATCAGAAGCCAATAAACCTGGGCGATCATTCTCTTTCTTTCATATTTGGAGGGATCATTCCACTTCAAGTATTGTCGTTGTTATGCTTTTTTTCTATCTTTTGATATTTCCATTATTTTCCAGTAAGTACTACAATCAGTAATCTTTTTAGGGAAGGAAAATCTGCTCAGATGTCTGAACTATTCAAGTTTCTGTTAAAAAAGAATCATCTTTTAGCACTGGTGATGATACTATATAGATCTATCAAACAGCACTCGCTCAGCTATAAATTGTTGATTTGTTCAAAGTGGGTTCCTTTAGAGCTCAGACCTCATTACAGCCTTCGGCCAAACGTGTAAAACAGCTGAATTCCCAAGATGAGGTGAGAAGTGACCGCACTTAACATCAAAACAGTGCTGGACTGAACGTATCATCAAGGAGCCCTAGCAAAACTAAAGTCAATAAGAATTGAGGAAAAAAAAAACTGGTTGGAGTTATTCCTAGTACTGAGGAAGTTGGTGGTTGTTGAAAACAAGTCATCTTGGCTCTGAGACATCACTGCAGGAACTCAACCAACTTCAGCTGCATCAACAATGATCCTCTCTCCATCATATGGTCAGAAGTGGGGATGACCAGTGTTGTGTTCAGTTGCATTTACAACTCAAGAAACTGAAACAGTCCATACAGACATGTAGCAAAACCTGGACAACATTCAGGCTTGAACTGATGGGTGGCAATTAATATTGAAAGAGTCATAGAGGCCTACAGCACAGCAAAGGCCGTTTGGTTCATTGAGTCTGCACCAGGGGGAGGCGATGGTCTAGTGGTATTATCGCTGGACTGTTCATCCAGAAAACATTCTGGGGACCTGGGTTCAAATCCCACCTTGGCAGATGGTGGAATTTGAATTCAATAAAAAAAATTCTGGAATTAAGAATCTAATGAGACCATGAATCCATTGTCAATTGTCAGGAAAAACCCATCTGGTTCACTAATGTCCCTTAGGGAAGGAAACTGCCATCCTTACCTGGTCTGGCCTACATGTGACTCCAGACCAAAGTAATGTGGTTGACTCTGAACTGCCCTCTGCGCAATTAGGGATGGGCAATAAATGCTGCCTAGCCAACAATGCCCTCATCCCGTAAGTGAATAAAAAGAAGTCAAAAATAAGCACCTAACTGTGCTATTCCTATTTTCCAGTATTTGGCGCATAGCCTTGTATGCATGGCATCACAAGTACATGACTAAATACCTGTTAAATGTTATGACGGTTTCTCCCTCTACCACCTTTACAGGCAACGAGTTTCAGATTCCCATCACCCTTTGGGTGAAAAAGTCTTTCCTCGCATCCATTCTAAACCTCCTGCCCATTAGCTGTGCCCCCGGTCATTGATCCCTACACCAGGGGAAATGTCTCTTCCTGTCTATCCTGTCTTTGCTCCTAATAATTTCAAACATCTCAATCATGTCCCACCCACCTCAGTCTCCTCTGTTCCATGGAAAAAGAAACCCAATCTTTCCATTTTTTCTTCATGCCACACAAGTGTCAGGCAATGACCATTCCCACCAAGAGAAAATCTAACCATCCCTTTCCTGATATTCAGCAGCCATTACTGAATCTCCCACCATCATCATCTTGGGGGTTTCATTGACAAAAAACCTGACTAGATGAGTCAAATAAATATTTTGGGCTATAAAAGCAGGTTAGAGGCTTGGAATTCTGAGGTGAGTAACTTGCATCCTAACTTCTCAAACATACTCCAACATCTGCAAAGCACCTGTCAAAAATATAATGGAATAACCTTCACTTGTCTGGATGAGTGTGTCTTCAATGACACTTGAGAAGCTCCACACCATCCAGCACAAAGCAACCTACTTGGCCACCATCTCATCTGCAGTTTTGAAATCCACTCGCTCCAACATCCATACAATGAGACAGCCCTCTGTACGAATACAAGATGCACTGCAGCAACTTGATAAGGTTCCTTTAACAACAGCTTCCAAACTGCAGCTTCTGTCATATGTGAGAACAAGGGCAGCAGATGCATGGGAACAACACTTCTGAGTTTCTCTTCAAGCGGGACTCTGGTGGTGGCATGGCGAGGGCTGGAAAACCTGGGGCAGGGTTGCGGCAGTGGAAGGGAAAGTTGAACTCTCTTAAGTTATCTTTTTTTTCTTGTCTTATTCTAAGTTAATGTGAATGGCACCATGTATGTACGGCAAAGGTACACACTTTTCATTGTATTTTTACATTGAATACAGATGACAATAAATGATTCAATTCAAAAACTATTCAGTATCCTGATTTGGAACTATATCATTGTCCCTTCACTGTTGCTGGGACAAATTCTTGGAACCCCTCCCTTACTCATAAAGTATTATGGGTTTACCTACATAAAATGTCGCAGTTCAAGAAGGCACCTCATTGCAATCTTTTTCTTGACAATTAGGAATGGCAACAAATACCAGAACTACTCAAATCCTATGAATAATTAAAATGAAATAGAAAAGAAAAGCCATGGTCTGCTTAATAACACAAGGATTCAAAGGACTGTTGAAACACGCAAGCCTTTTCTGAGAAAATCTATCCGTATAGTTTAATTCCATTCTGTCAGAGAAGGCATGAATCTGAGGTGCCATGCTTCCTCTCAGAAGATGGGACTGTTTCAAAGATAAGAAGAGGTTGTTTTCTCATTCTCTCCATTAATCATCCCTCAATCAACTTCAATAAAAATGGATTATTGGTGAACAGCATGTTGATGTGTGTGAGATCCGGCACAAATGCTAACAACTTGTCTGTCACATATCCTACATTTCAATCATGACAACACTTCAGAAGTGTTTTATTGGTTGTAAAGTACTGGAATGATAATATGTGATTGGAAATGAATGACCTTTCCTTTGTTAATTTGCTGTGTAAATGATTTAAAATCTCTTCAGTTGCTGTGTGCATTTCCTTCAAATGTGTATGATTGTGGAATAATATGAAGCATAAGTTGATATATTAACATATTTGAACGCAAAGGTTAGTGTGAGAGTTCATGAATATAGCTAAAAAGCATAGAATCATAGAATAGTTACAATGTAGTGTGACGTCATTCAGCATGACTTGCCCATATCTGCACTTGTCTGTTGGAACAGTGGGAGACCTGATGCTGAGAGAAACTCAACCTTGTTTTCCCTTTCAGGCAGGAAATAATGCGTAAAACATCAAAAACAAAGAGGAAAGAGGTAGAAAAATGCTTGAGAGTTGGGTTTGTAACGCAGAAAATTATGCACCAAAAGACACAAAACTATTTTGGAATTCTGGTCATAATGGGGTTTAATGATTCCCTGCTAATGGGAAACATGCTGCACAGGGGACTTGATGAATATTTTAACCTTAAATGGATATTTATATTTCTTGGATATTTGAAACAGTTTACTAACCCTGATTGGATTGGGTTGTGTTGCTGTAACTCCAGTGTATTTCATCCAGTGACTAACCAATGTAGGATGGGATATTAAATATGGTTGCTTCTACACAATTACATGAAGCTGGTGAAGCAGTAAAAACCATTTAATATAAGTGAATTCTACTCCAAAATCAGATGAAGATGGCACATGACTTCATTTGAACTGATCCATTTCAAATGCCAAACCAAATTATTGATATTTTCATATGTTATTCTATATTTTCTGGAGCAGGTGGTCCAGAGGGAGGGACAATGCCACCACAAGAGCACTTGCCCCAGAACCACATTCTAAACATAAACCAATTTTCTCCTGGACCTGTTACTGTATCCTTTTAGAAAATATTACATGTAAAGCTACCTGGTGGTTATGTTAATCCACCTGCTTTTTCAGATGACCCCCATAAATTTGCTTATGATTGGGCCTCTTACTGCAAGTATTTATGCTGCCTATCCGGGCTATCCATGTGGGGAAAGCTCAAGGCGCTACCTAATAACTGCTCAGAGGAAAGGTATTAAAAGCAGGAAACTTTGTAGTCAATGGCCCAGTCCCTTCAACAAACAATCTTGTGTGTAACATGGTACTAGACAATTAGTAACAAGTTTCCAGTATCTCCATGGACTTGGTGGTGGGAAGTAAGAAATACAGCAAAAGAACAAAAGAAAAGTATGGCACAGGAACAGACCCTTCGGCCCTCCAAGCCTGTGCCGATCATCATGCCCTGACTAAACTAGAAAACAAACCTTCTGTCCTTATTCGGTCCATATCTCTCTATTCCCTCCCTATTCATGTACCTATCCAGATGCTTCTTAAATGTCACCCAATGTGCCTGTTTCCACCACTTCCTCTGGCAGTGCATTCCAGGCTGCTACCACGCTCTGCGTGAAAAACATTTCTCGCACATCCCCCTAAAATTTTTGCCCTCTCAGCATGAACCTGTGCCCCCTTGTAATTGAAACTCCAACCCTGGGAAAAAGCCTCTGACTATCCACTCTATCTATGCCCCTCATAATTTTGTAAACCTCTATCAGGTCTTCTTTCAGCTGCCATCTTTCCAGTGAAAACAATCCTAGTCTTTTTAACCTTTCCTCATAGCCAATGCCCTCGAGACCAGGCAACATCCTGGTGAACCTTCTCTGTACTCTCTCCAAAGCTTCCATGTCCTTCTGGTAATGTGGTGACCAAAACTACACACAATACTCCAAATGCAGCCTAACAGGGGTTTTAGATAGCTGCAATAACAAAGTGTAGAGCTGGATGAACACAGCAGACCAAGCAGCATTAGAGGAGCAGGAAGGCTGATGTTTCGGGCCTAGACCCTTCTTCAGAAATATGGTTTGCCAACTCTTGTACTCCATGCCCCAGCTGATGAAGGCAAGCATGTCATATGCCTTCTTAATCAATTTGGCCACCTGTGTTGCTACTTTTAGGGAACTGTGGACCTGCACACCCAGATTTGTCCGTATGTTAATGTTCCTAAGGGCTCTGCCATTTACAGTATAATTCACACCTAAATTTGATCCTCCAAAATGCATCACCTCACACTTGTCTGGATTAAACTCTATCTGCCATTTCTGTACTCAAGTTGCCAATCTGTCTATACCCTGTTGTATCCTTTCACAATCATTGGCACTATCAGCAACTCTACCAATCTTAGTGTTATCTGCAAACTTACTAATCAGACCACCCACATTTTCCTCCATATTATATATACTACAAACAACAGAGGACTGATCCCTGTGGCACACTGGAGTTACTGGTTTCCATTCTGAAAAACATCCTTCCACCACTACCCTCTGTCTTCTATGACCAAGCAAGTTTTGTATCCATCTAGCCATCTAGTCAAATGTAGAGCACCTCAATGTAAATACAAAGCTCAGCCTTCAGAGACAGTTACTTTGGTGAGAGTTACAGGACATAGGAATTGCATGTTCAAATATTGTTTCATCTTAACAATCACAACATCTGTGCAAAAAGGTCAAGAGATTGACACTTTATGACAGAGCACTTCATGCAAGTGAGTGGCTGGTTTGAATTTCAGAGGTTATTAGAGGAGGACAGTAACAACTGTGCCAGAACTCGCACTGATGGATCAGATTCTCTGTTAGTGGGGACAGATGGAGTGATTTTGTGTCATTATTTTCAGCTGATGATGTTGAGGGGCAGGGGAAGTAAACCTATTATATGTGTTCATATCAATTTGGTTAAAAGCAAGGCATTTAGTATCCAATGTTTACAGAAACACTTCACTTTTAGAAGGTTCGGGAGAAGGAGGTGAAGCGGTTCCTGTTTCAATAAGCTAAAAGTTTACTGTTTCTGCTGGTGATGCACCCCTCGCCAGCTGCATGTACATCAAGAATTATTCGAACATAGAAAACAGAACAGTACAGCACAGTACAGGCCCTTTGGCCCATGATGTTGTGCCTACCTATTTTCCTACTAAGATCAAACTACCTTGCATGCCCTACATTTTACTATCCTCCATGTGCCTATCCAAGAGTCGCGTAAAAATCTCTAAAGTATTCTTGTGCACAAAGTGGAAGGGTGATTTTCTCGTACTGTTTTGCTCATCTTTATTGGTGATAGCCAGTAATATAGAGTCACAAAGGTCTACAGCATGGAAACAGGCCCTTCAGCCCAACTTGCCCATGCTGCCCAGTTTTCACAATTTAAACTAGTCCCATTTGTCTGTGTTTGCTCCATATCCCTTCATACCAATCCCATCCATGTACCTGTCTAAATGTTTCTTCAATGTGATGAAATTGTACTCACTTTCACCACTACCTCTGGCAGCCTGTTCCAGACACTCACACCCTCTGTGTGAAAATAATTGCCCCTCTGGACTCTTTTGTATCTCTCCCCTCTCAACTTAAACCTATGCCCTCTAGTTTTAGACTCCCCTACCATGGGGAAAAGCTGTCGGCTCTCTACCTTATTAATGCCCCTTGTGATTTTATAAACTTCTATAAGATCATCCCTCAGTCTTCTATGTTCCAGTGAAAAAAGACCCAGCCTGTCCAATCCCTGCTTATAACTCAAACCTCCCAGTCCAGGTAGTGTCCTAGTAAATCTTTTCAGCACCCTTTCTAGTTTGATAATATCCTTTCTACAGTAGGACGACTAGATCTGCATGCAGTACTCTAAATGAGGCCTCACCAATGTCTCGTACAGCTGCAGTAAGATATTCCATCTCCTACACGCTGTGCTCTGAGCGATGAAAGCTAGCATGCTGAAAGCTTTCTTCCCCGTCCTGCCTACCTGTGAGTCCACTTTCAGGGAGCTGTGAATCTGTACCCCTAGATCTGTTTGTTCTATAACACTCCCCAGGCCCTACCATTGACCGTGCAAGTCCTGCCATGGTTTGTCTTACCAAAATGCAACACCTTGCATTTATCTAAATTAAACTCCATCTGCCATTCCTCAGCCCACTGGCCCACTTGATCAATATCTTGCTGCATTCCCAGATAACCTTCTTCACTATACATCATACCACCAATCTTGGTGTTATCCGCAAACTTACTTACCATACCTCCTAGATTCTCATCTAAATCATTTATATAAATGATGAATAACACTGGACCCAGTGGTGGCACCCTATGGCACACTGCTGGTCACAGGCCTCCAGTCTGAAAAACAACCTTCTACCACCACCCTCTGTCTTCTACCGTCAAACCAATTTTGTATCCAATTGGCTAGCTCTCCCTGGATCCTGTGAGATTTAATCTTACTTAACAGCCTACCATGCAGTACCTTGTCAAAGGCCTTACTAAAGTCCATGTAGAAAACATCTACCATGCTGCTGTCACCTACTTTCTTGGTCACCCCTTCAAAAATATCAATCAAATTCATCAGACATGATTTCCCATACGCAAAGCCATACTGACTACCCCAAATGACACCTTGCCTCTCTAAATGCCTGTAGATTCTATCTCTCAGAATTCCCTCTAACAATTTACCCACCACAGACATTAGGCTCACCGGTCTGTAGTTCCCAGGCATATCCCTACAGCCTTTCTTAAATAATGGCACATTAGTATACTACCTTCTTTCCATAATAAACTTATGATTATATCAGATTTTTATCATGTTAGTATTGCATTCTAATGCCAATTAGAGAATCTGCCTAAAGAGGAGGTGGTAGATATTTAAAAATCAGTTGGTATATTCTCAAATCCAAACCACCTCTTTTTGTCCACTTCTCTTTGAATACATTTATTTTCTCCCTTCCATTACCTTCCCAAAATAGTCTTTTTTGAATCTGTGATACTGTAAAGTGAGCATTGGGAGGATATTTAATAGCAAAAGGTGTATCACCATCCTAATGGACCTACTGACTGCAGCCGCTGGGGGGTTGACCAGGCATAGCTCCCTTTCGGTTTTACTTTCCCTCACCAGGCCTACAATGCAATTCCACTTTGTGAGGCCACTTGAACGTTACATAGTTGGGAATTATACTTGGTATACTTGAAAGGATACTTATAATTTGCCTAGACAACAAGGTGCAGAGCTGGATGAACACAGCAGGCCAAGCAGCATCATAGGAGCAAAAAGGCTGATGTTTCGGGCCTAGACCCTTCATCAGAAAATGCTCCTATGATGCTGCTTGGCCTGCTGTGTTCATCTAGCTATGCACCTTGTTGTCTCGGATTCTCCAGCATCTGCAGTTCCTACTATCTCTCACAATTTGCCTACCTGGGTATTAAGTATTAAACACAACATTTCCCTATGGAGTCACTGGAGAGCCTAATGAACTACTGGCCAATCCCAGAAGCTGATTATGACCCAACAAGATTTATTAATCCCACAATTTCATTCTGAAATCAGATTACAAGAATAATTTATTTGTACCCTGCTCATCACTCCTAACCACTGTTGCTGGGTCAAAATCCTGGAACTCCTTTCCTAAAAAGCCTGTGGGTGTCCCTACATCCCAAAAACTACAGAGGTTCAAGAGGTATCTCACCACTACCTTCTCCAGGGCAATAAGGGAAAAACAAAAATGCTGTCCCAGCCAGGGATGCTCATGTCCAATGAATGAATCAAAACAACAGTGACCACAGCCACGAGTACCTTCGACTTACTTTCAAAAGTTTCTAAGAAATAGGAACAGGAGTAGGCTGTTTGGCCCCTCAAGTTTCACTAACCATTTGGTCGGATCATGGCTGATCCAATGCTCCTCGCATCTACTTTCCTGCCCTTTCCCCATAATCCATAATTCCTCTTCTGATCAAGAATCTATCTGTATCAGAGGAGCAGGAAAGCTGACGTTTCGGGTCGAGACCTTTCTTCAGAAATGGGGGAGGGGAAGGGGATTCTGAAATAAATAGGGAGACAGGGGGAGGCAGATAGAAGATGGATAAAGGAGAAGATAGGTGGAGAGGAGACAGACAGATCAAAGAGGTGGGGTTGAAGCCAGTAAAGGTGAACGTAGGTGGGAAGTTAGGGAGGGGATAGGTCGGTCCAAGGAGGACTGACAGGTCAAGGAGGCGGGATGAGGTTAGTGGGTAGGAGATGGGGGTGGGGCTTGAGGTGGGAGGAATGGTTAGGGAGGCGGGGACGAGCTGGGCTGGTTTTGGGATGCAGTCGGGGGAGGGGAGATTTTGAAGCTTGTGAAGTCCATATTGATAACCTTGGGTTGCAGGGTTCCCAAGCGAAATATGAGATGCTGCTCCTGCAGCTTTCGGGTAGTATCATTGTGGCACTGCAGGAGGCCCAGGATGGACATGTCGTCTGAGGAATGGGAGGGGGAGTTGAAATGGTTCGCAACTGGGAGGTATAGTTGTTTGTTGCGAACCGAGCATAGGTGTTCTGCAAAGCGGTCCCCAAGCCTCCACTTGGTTTCCCCGATGTAGAGGAGGCCACAACGGGAACAGCAGATACAGTATACCACATTAGTAGATGTGCAGGTGAACATCTGTTTGATGTGGAAGGTCTTCTTAGGGCCTGGGATGGGGTGAGGGGGAAGGTGTAGGGACAGGTGTAGCACTTCCTGCGGTTGCAGGGAAAAGTGCCGGGTGTGGTGGGGCTGGAGGGGAGTGTGTTGCGGACAAGGGAGTCCCGGAGAGAGTGGTCCCTCCGGAAAGCAGATAAGGGTGGGGAGGGAAAAATGTCTTTGGTGGTGGGGTCAGATTGCAGATGGCGGAAGTGTCAGAGGATGATGCGTTGGATCCGGAGGTTGGTGGGATGGTATGTGAGGACGAGGGGGTTTCTCTTTTGGTTGTTATTGCAGGTAGAGGGTGTGAGGGATGAGTTGCGGGAAATGTGAGAGACATGGTCGAGGGCATTTTTGACCACTGTGGAGGGGAAGTTGCGGTCCTTGAAAAATGAGGACATCTGAGATGTTGGGAGTGGAATGCCTCATCTCGGGAGCAGATGCGGCGGAGGCGAAGGAATTGGGAATAGGGGATGGCATTTTTGCAGGAAGGTGGGTGGGAGGAGGTGTATTCTAGGTAGCTGTGGGAGTCCGTAGGCTTGAAATGGATATCGGTTTCCAGGTGGATACCAGAGATGGAGACAGAGACGTCCAGGAAGGAGAGAGAGGTATCAGAGATGGTCCAGGTGAACTTAAGGTTGGGGTGGAAGGTGTTAGTGAAGTGGATGAACTGTTCAAGCTCCTCGTGGTAGCACGAGGCGGCGCCAATACAGTCATCAATGTAACGGAGGAAGAGGTGGGGTTTAGGGCCAGTGTAGCTACAGAAGAGGGATTGTTCCACGTAACCTACAAAGCGGCAGGCATAGCTTGGGCCCATGCGAGTACCCATGGCCACCCCCTTTGTCTGTAGGAAGTGGGAGGAATTGAAAGAGAAGTTGTTGAGGGTGAGGACGAGTTTGGCTAAGCGGATGAGGGTGTCAGTGGAGGGGGACTGGTCGGGCCTGTGGGACAGGAAGAAACGAAGGGCCTTTGGGCCATCTGCATGTGGAATGCAGGTGTATAGGGACTGGACGTCCATGGTAAAGATGAGGTGTTGGGGACCAGGGAATTGGAAGTTTTGGAGGAGGTGGAGGGCGTGGGTGGTGTCACGGATGTAGGTAGTGAGTTCCTGGACCAAGGGGGAGAAAATGGAGTCCAGATATTTGGAGATAAGTTCGGTGGGGCAGGAGCAGGCAGAGACAATGGGTCGACCAGGGCATTCAGGTTTGTGGATTTTGGGAAGGAGATAGAAACGGGCGGTGTGGGGTTGGGGAACGATGAGGTTAGAGGCTGTGGGTGGGAGGTCACCTGAAGTGATGAGGTTGTAGATGGTTTGGGAGATGATGGTTTGGTGGTTGGGAGTGGGATCATGATCGGGGGGCGGTAGGAGAAGGTGTCAGCGAGTTGGCGTCTGGCCTCAGCGATGTAGAGGTCAGTGCGCCATACTACAAGTGCGCCTCCCTTGTCGGCGGGTTTTATGGTGAGGTTGGGGTTGGAGCGGAGGGCTGCACGTTCTGGGGGGAGAGGTTGGAGTGGGTGAGAGGGGTGGAGAGGTTGAGGCGATCGATGTCTCGATGGCAGTTAGAGATGAAGAGGTTGAGGGAGGGTAGGAGGCCTTGGGGTGGTGTCCAGGAGGAGGGGGTGTGTTGGAGGTGGGAGAAGGGGTCAGTAGAGAGAGGGTTAGGCTCACAGTTAAAGAAGTAAGCGCGGAGGCGGCGGAAAAATTGTTCAATGTCCAAACGTGAGTTGTATTCGTTGATGTTTGGGTGGAGGGGGACAAAGGTGAGTCCTTTACTGAGGACTGACCGTTCGTCCTCAGTAAGCGGGAGGTCTGGGGGGATGGTGAAGACTCAGCAGGGCTGGGTGCTACAGCCTCCTCTGGAGCTGCTGGCTGTGGAGGTGGTGGGTGGAGCGACGTCAGCGGTGGGCGGAGCGACGTAGGTCGGTAAATCTTGGATGTTGGTGGCTGCGGCGTCCTCGATGTCTGTGTTGTCGGCCTCGGAAATGGAGGCGGCGGCATCAGCAGCGGTGTCGATGGTGTTGGCTGTACCGGAAGTGGCGTACCGGGCGGCGGCAGATGTGACATCATCCATGGAATCCGTTGGTGCTCTGAAGGTGGCCACATGGCTAATGGCGGCGGGCACATGGTGGGGTAGGTCCTGGGTAGGGTGGCAGGCGCCCGTAAGTTTAAAGTACTTTCGGTTTTTAGTGTCCTATAAAGCCAAATAGAATTGTGAGTTCAGGTTGTGGATCCTATGAAGAATAAAAAACAGGAGAGGTCCTTTGCAGGTCTGGGAAAGGGAGGCTCTGAGCTGGGGTAGTCTTAATTGTAGTATCTGGAGATGCCAGCGCATTGCAGCAAGTCTGTATTTCAGGAGTCGCAGGGAGAAACGCTTCTGTAGGATATCAATGTTCTGAATGTAGCAGTTGTCGCAGTTGGAGCCAAATTGGGAAGGCTTAAATGTAGACTGGAGTCCGTTGGGGATGATCTGGTTCTGTAGGCAGGTCCTGCTCCTCTGATGCTGCTTGGCCTGCTGTGTTCATCCAGCTCTACACCTTGTTATCTCAGATTCTCCAGCATCGGCAGTTCCTACTATCTCTGTAAGAATCTATCTGTCTCAGCCTTAAATGTAAACAAGGACTTTGCCCCACTTCCCCCCACCCCAGCTCTCTATGGCAAGGAGTTCCAAAGATTATCAACCCTCTGAGAGAAGAAATTCCTCCTCATCTCAGTCTTAAATTGGTGCCCCTTTACTCTGTGACTATGCCCTCTGGTCCTAGACTCTCCCATAAGGGGAAACGTTCTCTTAACATTTAGCCTGTCAAGCTCCCTAAGAATTCTATATATTTCATTGAGATCACCTCTCATTCTTTTAAATTCTAATATGTAGAATACCAACCTGTTTAGCCTTTATTCATCAGACAATCCCTCTATACCAGGGATCTTCCTAATGAACATTCTCTAAACTTCCTCCAATGAAACAATTTTCCTTAAACAAGGGGACCAAAACTGCTCACAGTACTCCAGATATGGTTTCACCAGCGCCTTGTACAGTTGCAGTGAGACTTCCCTGCTCTTATACTCCAACCCCCTTAAAATAAGGGCTAACATTCCATTAGCCTTCCTGATTACCTGCTAAGCCTGTGTGCAAGTTTTCTGTATTTGTGCACAAGTACCCCCAAGGCCCTGTTGTGTTGTAGCTTGCTGCAGTTTTTTTTTCATTTAAATAATGTTCTTTTTATGTTCTTCCTTCCAAAATGAATAACTTGGCATTTTTCCACATTATACTCCATTTGCCGAGTTTTTGCTCAGTTACTTCTGTCTCTCTGTAAACTGTTGGTATCCCTCTCACAACTAGCCTTTCCACCTATTTTTGGGTTGTCTGCACATTTGGCTACAGCACATCCACTTCCTCCCTCCAACACATTAATATATTGCAAAGAGTTGTGGTCCCAGCACAGGTCCCTGTGGAATCTCATTGGTCGCAGGTTGCCGACGTGAAAAGAACCCCTTACCCGCACTCGCCGTTTCCAACTCATTAACCAATTCTCTGTCCATGCCAATACACTACCTCCAACACCATGAGCTTTCATGACTTAACCTTTTGTGAGGTATATTGTTGAAGGCCTTCTGGAAGTCCCAATACAATACATTTACCATCCACTCTGATTGAGACTACCTTGAAAAATTCTAATAAATTAATTTGATATGATGTCCCTTTCATGAAATCATGGTGACTCTGCTTGATGACATTTTGATTTTCCAAATGTGCTGCTATTACTTTCTTACTAATTAATTCTAACAGTTTTCCAACAATGGATGTTAGGCTAATTGGCCTACAGTTACCCACTTTTTCCCTCCCTCCCTTTTTGAGTAGAGGTGCCTCATTGGCTGTTTTCAATCCTTTAGTACTCCTTCAGAATCCAAGGATTTTAGGAACATTACAACCAATGCATCCAGTATCTCTGCTGCTACTTCTTTTAGATTCCTAAGATGTAAACCATCAAGGCCAGGGGATTTATCTGCCTTTAACCTCATTAGTTTGTCTAATACAACTTCTTTAGTGATGGTGATGGCAGTTAATTCCTCCCTTTTACTCTTTCACACTAATGCGATGTTCATTCATGTATTTTTTTAGATCACTCAATTCACTGGGTTCTTTCCAAAACCCAGAGGTAATGATGCATAATGTAAGCTCTCTCGGCTCATTTCAGGACTGATTTGTCGCTTGCACTTTCACATACCACTTCAATCATATCAAAATTAGGGCACAAGGATTGGTCAAAAACTCTACCTTTAAGAAAGAATATAAAACTGGAGTCAGACGGATCCAGCTCGAAAATAACATTTTCCCTGGCAGAGTAGACAGGAATCCCACCAAGTGCCAGCATTCTTTGTCCTTCCTTTAAACAATAGCAGTCCTGCAGTGTTGTTGCCAGTAAATCGTAGGATATCCTATTTTGTGACAAGAGTTGTACATAATGTAATGTTATATCATGAAAAGAGAAATGCTGTCACCTTCATACTTCATATCCAAATGAGCATAAACAGATTGCTGGAAGAAAAACTTTCTCCAGTTCAGGTGGAGCCATGCTTAAAGTGCTCTGTCTCTTTGAGGCTGCAAAGTCAAACTGTTTTAAATAGGCACATTCTGGTAGCGGTTGGATGGTAATTGCCACTGCTAAGGAAAATCAGTTCTAGATTAGTGTTTGTGGATCCTCAGGTCTTCACCATGGGCAGAAATCGGATTATCATAGTCCAAGAAGAAAGAACAGGAGGGAAATCGGAATATCAGAGTCCAGGAAGAAA
>NC_063336.1:6477412-6478817 GCF_021869965.1 Rhincodon typus
AACAGGAGGGAAATCGGAATATCAGAGTCCAGGAAGAAAGAACAGGAGGCAACTGTCTTTTTTTTAAACAAAAAATATCGGAGCAGGAGCAGGCCATTTGGCCCTTCGAACCTGCTGTGCCATTCAATATGATCATGGCTGATCATTCAACTCAGTATCTTCTTCCTGCTTTCTCCCCAGATCCCTCTATTCCTAAGAACTATATTTACATCTTTGTTGAAAGTCTTCAATGTTTTGGCCTCAGCAGTTTCCTGTGGCAAAGAATTCAACACACTCACCAGTCTCTGGGTGAAACTACATGTTTATTGATAGGATTTCTGTTCAGTTATGTTTTGTTGCTGTTTTATACAAATTTAAACCACTTGGATTTGAACATTACATGTTTCTGGCAAATGTGACACACACTTGTGACAATTTGAGATATAATTTGTGCTGAATAGACATATCGATAAAGATTTATGTAGGTACTTTTTTTGTTTGATACTCAACAATACAGCCACTAAAGTAATTTATGTCCAATTTATTCTCCACTTAAATGGCCAATGATCCAAATGATGAATATTGTGTGTAATCCCCAGCCACATTTAACTGTTTGAAAGCCACATTTTATGGAGCCTCCCAGAAGGTGCATAGTTCTTGAAAGTGGCATCACAGGTAGACAGGGTGGTGAAGAAAGCATTTGGCATGCTTGCCTTCGATACTAAGACCATTAAATACAAGAACTGGGATGCCATGTTACAGCAGTACACGACATTGGTAAGGCCACATTTGGAGTCTGGAGGTTTATAAAATAATGAGGGACATAGATAAGGTGAATAGCCAGGGTCTTTTCCTCAAGCTAGGGGAATCCAAAACTAGAGAGCATAGGTTTAAAGTGAAATGTGAAAGGTTTAAAAGGAACTTGAGGGGCAACTTTTCCACGCAGATGATGGTGCGTGTATGGAATGAGCTGCCAGAGGAAGTGGTAGACACATGCACAATTACAACATTTAAAATACTTTTGGACAGGTACATGGATAGGAAAGGCTTAGAGAGATGTGGGTCAAATGCAGGCAAATGGAACCAGTTCAGTTTAGGAAACCTGGTCAGCATGGACAAGTTGGGCCAAGGGGCCGATTTCTGTGCTGTATGACTCTATAACTTGATGAGGTGGGGATACACATTGTTCCATCAGTAAAAACTGAATGAACTGCGGATGCTGTAAACCAAGAACAAAAACAGAAGTTGCTGGAAAAGCTCAGCAGGTCTGGCAGCATCTGTGAAGAAAAGAAATCAGTTAACATTTCGGATCCGGTGACCCTTCCTCAGAACTTCATTTCTGAGGAAGGGTCACCGGACCTGAAATGTTAACTGATTTATTTTCTTCACAGATGCTGCCAGACCTGCTGAGCTTTTCCAGCAACTT
>NC_063336.1:6498817-6507673 GCF_021869965.1 Rhincodon typus
CAGGAAAGCTGACGTTTCAGAAATCTTCTGAAGAAGGGTCCAGACCTGAAACATCAGCTTTCCTGCTCCTCAGATGCTGCTTGGCCTGCTGTGTTCATCCAGCTCTATACCTTGTTATCTCAAATCACAGGGTAGTAGTTAGACACTGATCCTCTGCTTCTCTTGTTATTCTTTGCCCAACTGTTCAGTACATGGCACATTGATATCGATTGTAGCATAAGCAGCTGCTACTCTTGTTGAGATAAACCAACTTGGCACATGATGCAAATACTATTTTCACACATCAGCAAATTCCAAAGTGGATTAATTTTGATTCATATCATAAATATTGACTAGATCACAAGAATAGATTTTGGGGAAAAAACATTTCTATCTCTTAGAATTTACAGAAAATTCAGTCTCAAAAACAAAACTTTATTATTGCTCCAACCATGACCCATCAAGGTGAATTTCTACCAAAAACTAAAATAAGTGACAGTTATTGAAGTAACATTTTCCTATCGACTCTTACTTTACAGTTAATTCCACATCTGTTTGTTGTATTCACATCTGTAGCCACTGCTAAAGGACCTTTAACAGCCTCCCAGCTGAGCTGGGACTTTTTGTTATCTGTGCCTCTGACTCCCATAGCAACCTCTAATTACTACATTCCAGAAATTCCCCATAACAAGGTAAAAGGAAAATACTATGGCCTTTTAACCCTCCCACCACAACCACGTAAACTTTGTTTTTGAAGATATTGTTTCAACCTTGAAATAATTATTTCAAAGCGTCACCTTTCTTGAGTCCTGATAGATGGAAGGCTGGAGAAGGAGAAAAACAAACCTGCCCATCATGCATCTCACTTGACTGTGGCAGAGTTACCTTTGGGACGATGCAGAAATCAGGCCTTGACACCTTGCAGAGGGAAACAAAATAGTGGAACTACAATTTTATGGAATAGAATGTACAGTGTGGGAATGGGCTATTTATATCAGCCTTTTAAATTCCATACCAGCATCTATCACCACAAGTCATAGTACTGTCACTGCCTCCTTTTGTTTCTTTCCCCTACGTATACATAGTTAGTCCAATGAACTATGTGTGCTGTTCACCTCAACTACTTCGCGTAGCAATGAGTTCCATATCCTGACAACTCTGAGTCAACACATTTTCTTGAATCCCTTATTGGATTTATTACATGAAACATTCCTCCTTAAAGTGTGGTAAAGTGAAAGTTATTCTTTGGACTATTTTCATGATGTGAGCTTGTACATAATTGTCAGTTATTATCTGTTGGTGACCTATAAGAATAGAAGTGACCTCTGACCATGAGGGAAATAAACACAAGCCCTCATATTGTCTGTATTTTCACTGTCTTACTTTCAATAAAACATATGTCCATTTGACTTTGAATTATCCCAGAATATAGTGCTTTCTTCAGGTGGGATGTGTGTTTTACAGTGCACAGGCCATTCTGCACAAACATACTTGTCAAACATTCATACAGCCTTCTCTATTTACTCACTCAGTGTGAGCATTCATGGTATCCTATCCATTGCCCCTATTTTTCCTCAACTGTAGCGTAACAAAGCTTTACTTTGGTACATGTGACAATAAAAATCAGTCAATCAATCAATCAATCAAAAGCCTGTCAACCATCTACAAGACACAAGTCAGAAATGTGATGGAATACTCCCCACTTGCCTTGATGAGCGCAGGTTCAACAAAAGTGAAGAAGTTTGACACCATCCAGGACAAAGCAGCCCACTTGATTGTCTCTACATCCACAAACATCCACTCCCTCCACCACCGACGCTCAGTAACAGCAATGTGTACTATCTGCAAGATGCACTGCGGAAATTCACCAAGGTTCATTGGGTAGCGCCTTCTAAAGCCATGACCGCTTCCATCCCGAAGAACAAGGGCAGCAGATACATGGGGACACCACCACCTTCAAGTTCCCCTCTAAAGCACTCACCATTCTGACTTGAAAATATATTGGCATTCCTTCACTGTCACTGGGTGAGAATAGTAGAATCCTGTCCTAACAGCAGTGTACGTACACCAGTACCACAGGAACTGCAATGGGCCAAGAAAATGGCTGACCACCTTCACAATGGCATTTAGGGAAGGGTAGCACACCCACATGCTATGAAATCATTTTAAAAATGTCACTGAAGGACTGGCTGTGAGAGTAGGTACTAACGTAAACAGTATCCTCAGCTTTGAGGCATTCAGAAGGGTCTTAGATGCTTTTGTCTTCTTCTGTCTTTCTTTCTGTACTAATGCTTACTCCTTCTGATCTGGTCTTACTCAGTATTTTGACTATTTTCTCCAATCTGGTTTTATATGGTCCTTAGTGGCCACTGTGTTAGATCTTCCCAGCCAGAGCCTTAGTAGAAGTGGTCATTCTGGCTACGTGGCCCTGCTTGATAGGATCTGATAGTTTTCATGCAATGCTATGTAAAGATAAGGGCAGACGTTGACTTGTTTGCCTGTTCAATAGTTGCTGCAGTTAGAAAGCGATCACTGTGTGAAGTCTTTTGAGATATTTTGACAGTGTGATGAGGCACTGTATTAGTATGACTTATTTTTTCCGTCTGGACATGCAATGTAGAAGTATACTTGACACAAAACACTTTTTTTACTCACAAAATGAGAAGTTGTTCCTTTTCATTGTACACTTTACTGCAGAACCTTCTGTGAACACCATTTACCTACAGATTTGTCATTTGGTACGCTTGCCTTTATTGGTCAGTGCATTGAGTATAGCAGTTGGGAGGTCATGTTGTGGCTGTACAGGACATTAATTAGGCCACTTTTGGAATACTGCATGCAGTTCTGTCTCCCTGCTGTAGGAAAGATGTTGTTAAACTTGAAAGAGTTCAAAAAATATGTACAAGGATGTTGCCAGGGTTGGAGGGTTTAAGCTGTAGGAGAGGCTGAATAGGCTGGGGTTATTTTCCCTGGAGCATCGGAGGCTGAGGAGTGACCTTATAGAAGTTTATAAAATCACGAGGGACATGGATAGGGTGAATAGTCAAGGTCTTTTCCCCAGGGTAGGGGAGTCCAAAACTAGAAGGTGTAGGTTTAAGGTGAGAGGGGAAAGATTTAAAAAGGACCTGAGGGGCAAATTTTCACGCAGAGGGTGGTGCATGGAGAGAATGAGCTGCCAGAGGAAGTGGTAGAGGTAGGTACAATTACAACATTTAAAAGGCATCTGGATGGTATATGAATAGGAAGGGTTTGGAGTGATATGGGCCAAATCCTGGCAAATGGGACTAGATGAATTTAGGATATCTGGTTGGTATGAACGAGTAGACTGAAAAGCCTGTTTTGATGTTGTACATCTCTATGACTCTAAATGAGATTAGTTTAGTTTGGGAAGCTAGGTTGGCATGTGCAAGTTGGATTCAAGGGTATGTTTCCAAGAATAAAAACAAAGCTGCTGGAAAAGCTCATCAGGTCTGGCTGCATCTGTGAAGGAAAAAACAGAGTTAATGTTTCGGGTCCGGTGACTCTTCTTCAGAACTGATGGTATGTTTCCATGTTGTATGACTTTATGACTCGAAGCTAGTCAGGAATATAGAAATGAATAGCAATAGTTCAGTAAATTAGAAGCAAAAAAAGTTTGTAAAATGAGGCTCCTCTAAAGAGTGAGAATGGGAATTAATTATAGATAATAAGGAAATAGCAGGTGAAATTAACACATATTTTGCTTCTGTCATCATTATGGAGGGTATGAAGAAACATTCCAGTAATAGCCATTAATCAGGTGGTGGAAGGGAGAAAGGAACGTTGTAGAATTATAATCACTAGGAAAGTTGAATGTTCTTTTGGCTACAAAGCCAGTAAATCTCACCTCCCCGAATGGGCGTTAAAAGAAAGTTGTTCTGTTCACGTTTTTGAACAGTAGTTATAAAACCTGCTTTTCTACTATCCTTTGAATGCCTCGACTGAACCTGCTTCCACCATACTTCGAGGTGGTGGATTCCAGACTCAAACCAGTCGCTGAGTGAAAAAGCTTTCTTGCACATTGCATTTGCTTCTTTTGCAAATCACTTTAAACTGTGTCCTCTCACTCTTGATCCTTTTATGAGAGGGAACTATTTCTGTCTATCAACTATGTTCAGATACCTCATGGTTTTGAAACCACTATTAAATCTCCTGATAGCCTTACTCTCTCCAAGGGAACAGTTTCAGCTTCTTCACGTTATCCTCATAACTGAAGTCTCTCATCCCTTGGAATTGTTCTTGGAAATGTTTTTTCTGCACCGTCACCAATGCATTCACATCTGTTCTGTCTTTTGGTGTACAGAACTGTACACAATTCTCGAACTGAGATCTAATTTGTGACTTACACAAGTTCAGCATAGCCACCTTGGTCTTGTATTCTGTGTTCCAATTAACAAAGCTAAGCTGTCCACCTGCCCTGCATCTTTAATGACTTATGTTGGGTCCCTCTGCTCCTACACCCTAGGACTGTTATGTGACACTGCGTCAGTTGCCTTTTAGAAATTCAGATACACAACATCAGGTTTCCCTTCACCCTGCCTCTCCATTTCTGTTACAGAAAACCACAAATTTAGTTAAACACAATTTTTCTTCAAGAAATCCATGCTGGTTTTTGCTCATCAAACTACATTTTCCAATGTGATCATTAATTTTATCCCAAATACCTATGTTTGGAAGCTGCTGTACCATTGAAATTAAACTGTAATTGCTGGGCTTATACCTTAGAGCCTTGTTTGTCATTCTCCAGTCCTCCTGCACCGCCGCTGAGTCTAGGGAAGATTGAAAGATTATGGTCAGTGCCTCTGCCATTTTTGTTCTGACTTCCTCATGGGAAATCAGGCATCTTTTTATGTAGCTCCAACAAAATCAGCAGCGAAAGCAGCCTCAACATTGCTGTTCCCAAATAAAAACAGAAAATGCTGGAGCAATTCAACAAGTCTGGCAGTATCTGTGGAAAGAGAAATAGAGTTAATGTTTCCAGTCTGTTATGACTGTCCTTCAGATCCTCAGCATCTGCAACAGTTTGCTTCTATTTAACTTATACATTTAATGGTAAGGCCCTGGGGAGTGTTGCAAAACAAAGAGACCTTGAGTGCAGGTTCATAGTTCCTTTCAAGTGGAGTTGCAGGTAGACAGGTTAGTGAAGAAGGCATCTGATATGCTTGTCTTTATTGGTCAGTGCATTGAGTATAGGAATTGGGAGGTCATGTTGCTGCTGTACAGGACATTGGTTAGGCCCCTTTTGGAATACTGCATGCAATTCTGTCTCCCTGCTGTAAGAGGGATGTTGTTAAACTTGAAAGAGTGCAAAAAAAATTTACAAGGATGTGGCCGGAGTTGGAGGGTTTGACCTACAGGGAGAGGCTGAATAGACTGGGGGTATTTTCCCTGGAGTGTTGGAGCCTGAGGGGTGATCTGAGGTTTATAAAATCATGAGGGGCATGGATAGGGTAAATAGCCAAGGTCTTTTCCCCGGGGTAGGAGAGTCCAAAACTAGAGGGCATAGGTTTAAAGTGAGAGGTGAAAGATTTAAAAGGGACCTAAGGGACATCTTTTTCACACAGAGGGTGGTGCGTGTATGGAATGAGTGCCAAAGGAAGTGGTGGAGGCTGGTACAATTACAACATCTAAAAGGCATCTGGATAGGTAGATGAATAGGAAGGGTTTGGAGGAATATAGGCTAAATGCTGGCAAATGGGACTAGATGAATTTAGGATATCTGGTCGGCGTTGGCTGACTTGGACCGAAGGCTTTGATTCTGTGCTGTACATTTCAATGCCTCTATGACTGCTCTTGTAAACTCGCACGGAGGTCCAGATGATAAACCGCTTAGCACTGTCTAAATTTCTTATTTTAAGAAACCTAGAAAAATGGCAGAGGCCCGTTGTATAAAATGCCAGAAAGGGTATAAAGCACAAAAAGATGTGACAATCCAGGATTAACAATCACAAAACGAGTCACGGAGCAGTAGGGAGATGGTGCATTTTTATATTTCAGAAAGCATCTGACAATTGCAGTTAGCTCAGGACAAGAGGATGTGTAGCGGCTTGGTGTCTGTGAGATGGACCTTTTCCTTCCCCTCTCGCCAAACTTCCAGCTGATTCAACGATTATGATGCAGCCAAATGTTCAGGCACTCCGATCGAGTTGTTTGTAGCCCACTGTCACATTGAACAAGTCCAGATGGAGAGGTTGGTGTTTGAGTAGTAAATCGCACATTTAATGTATTTTATGCAAGTCAATGGGTCTTTATGACATTGCTCATGGATAGCATTACGGTGCTTGTGGGTAACTGGAGAATTGGGTACTTTATAAGGACAGAATGTTACATCATATAATGATAGAACCCTGCAGCACTTGAAATCATGGCTTGTTATTTCTGTACTCTTTGAAAGAGTCCCAACCCTTGCACTATCCCCATGGTTTTGCAATTTTCATCTTCAAGTATTAATCTAATTCTCTTTTCAATGTCATTTTCATTTACTTTTACAATCATTTTGAGCGGCTGATTCCAAATTATAACATCTTACCATAAAACTTCTTTATTTTTTCCTCTGGCTCTTTTGCCAATTAACTTAAATGTGTGATATCCTCTGGTTGGTAACCCCTGCTTTCATTGGAAACAGTTTCTCCATGTTTTAATGAAAACCCGCATGATTTTAAACACCCCTCTTAAATTTTCCCTTAACTTTCTCTTCTCCAGTCTCTCTACATAACTGAAGCCATTCACTCTTGATACAGTTTTAATAAATTAATTAAGGCCTTGATACCCTTCCTAAAGTACAGTGCCCTGAATTGGACACAGTACTCCAGCTGGAACCTAATCAGTCTTTTGTAATTATTTAACGTAACCAACTTTCTCCATATATAAAACCAAGGATCAAAAATAAAAACCAAAAGAACTGCGGGTGCTGTAAATCAGGAACATAAAACAGAAGTTGCTGGAAAAGCTCAGCAGGTCTGGCAGCATCTGTGAAGAGAAAATCAGAATTAAGATTTCGGGTCCAGTGACTCTTATTCAGAACTGACAGCAGCAAGGAAAATGTATATATACTGAAGAATGAGTTTGTAAGAGGGGAGGGCAAGAAGTGAGCAGATAGGTGGAGATGGAGCCCAGACAGACAAACAGACAGACAGACAGAGAGATGAAGGGGATAGACAGGCAATGGGATGATTAATAGAAGGCACTGACAGAAGAGAAGGTGAATAAGTGATAATTAGAGCTGAGAGTGGGTGAGAATGGGTTGGCTGTGTGGAAATGGGTTGATGTTTGCTGAGTTAATGAAATTCAGTCAGGGCATCATAATTGAACTTGGTGATATGGGGTAGGAAGGAGTTAGTTGCCCAGGGAATCTGATTCTTAATATTATCCAGCATCTGCTATTTATATCAGAAATTGCTGGGGAAGCTCAGCAGGTTTGGCAGCATCTGTGGACAGAAAGCAGAGTTAATGTTTCAGGTCCAGTGACCTGAAGAAGGTCTGATGTAATGATACTGAAGAAAGCTCTTGGAGGAGTTAAAGCAGATTTGATTGTGTTAATGATGCTGAGGCTTCGAGAGGCCAAGAACTCGATAATCCTGTCACAGCCATTTTGCAGAAATACCATAGATCACAGGGTATAAGTGAACTCCATGTAAAACAAAACCTCATGTCATAGTGCTAAATGTCATGTTTAGGCCGCTAACAAATCTCCTCGGGCACTTTTCCTCCATCCTGGGTTTTATGTTTCAAAACATAGCTTCTGAATACTGTGAAACTTGGCAATCACTTCAAAGGGGCTGTTTAACTAACAGCTATTCTCAGCTGTTCGGTAATGAGCGAGTGAAACGTAGTGATTGATTATTGTGGACAAGTGGGCAATGGCACTAGGGTGAGCAGGCACAGCTGCTGCCTCAGCATGTGTACTATTGTACCAAAGATCAGGGGATAGGCAAATCCATTCTCCTCCCATCAGGCACTACCATATGGAGGACAATAATATGGCTGTAGGATACTGATATTTTCCATTTTTATGACTGTAAAATCATAAGACTTAGGGGACATTTAAACCCAACAAGCCTACTCTGCCATTCAATGAGCTGATCTGATAATCCTCAACTCCACTTTCCTGCCTTTTCCCTATAACTCTTGATTTCCTTACTGATTAAAAAATCTATCTCAGCCTTGAATACACTTAATAACGCAGCCAGTACAGCCCTCTGAGGTAAAGAATAAGAAATTCCTTCTTGTCTCAGTCTTAAATGTGCAACCATTATTCTAAGATTATATCGTCT
Organism: Rhincodon typus; assembly: GCF_021869965.1. Classification (NCBI taxonomy): domain Eukaryota; kingdom Metazoa; phylum Chordata; class Chondrichthyes; order Orectolobiformes; family Rhincodontidae; genus Rhincodon; species Rhincodon typus. The sequence continues at coordinate 6,507,088 of NC_063336.1, forward strand.
GGTCTTAGACTCTCCCAGAAGGGGAAATAACCTTTCCACATCTACCCTGTCAAGTCCCCTAAGGATCTTGTATGTTTCAATAAGGTTGCCTCAGCCTTCTAAAGTCTAATGAGTACAAGCCCAATCTACAACCTCTCCTCTTAAGGCAGTCGTTATACGCGGTATCAGCCAGTGAACCTTCTCTGGAGTGCCTCCAATGCCAGTATATCTTAGATAAAGGGACCAAAACTCTTCATAGTGTTTCAGCTGTGGACTGAATAGTGCCTTGTACAGTTTTAGCAAAACCTCCCTACTTTTATACTCCATTCCCTTTGAAGTAAAGGCCAACATTTCATTTGCATTCCTTTTCACTGGCTGAATTTGGATGCTAGCTTTTTGTGATTCATTAACAAGGATTCTCAAATCCCTCTGTGCTGCCAGTTTCCACAGTCTTTCTCCATTTAAATAATGTTCAGCTCCTCTAACCTTCCTACCAAAATACATAACCTCACATTTTCCCACATTATATTCCAAGTTTTTGCCCACTGGCTTAACCTGTCTCTATCCCTCTGCAGACTCTGTGTCATCTTCAGCACTTGCCTTCCCA
>NC_063336.1:6507683-6509456 GCF_021869965.1 Rhincodon typus
TCTATCCCTCTGCAGACTCTGTGTCATCTTCAGCACTTGCCTTCCCACCTATTTTTCCCACATTATATTCCAAGTTTTTGCCCACTGGCTTAACCTGTCTCTATCCCTCTGCAGACTCTGTGTCATCTTCAGCACTTGCCTTCCCACGCATTTTTTTGTCATCCACGAACCTGGCAAGAGTACATTTACTTCCCACATCCAAGTCATTAATCTATTGTAAATAATTGTCCCTGATCCCTGTGGCACAGGCTGCCATCCTGATGATGCCCCCATATCCCAAGCCTCTGTCTTCCATCAGTTAGAGCTGGATGAACACAGCAGGCCAAGGGGGTTCTGAAATAAATAGGGAGAGAGGGGGAGGCGGATAGAAGATGGATAGAGGAGAAGATAGGTGGAGAGGAGACGGACAGGTCAAAGAGGTGGGCATGGAGCCAGTAAAGGAAAGTGTAGGTGGGGAGGTAGGGAGGAGATAGGTCAGTCCAGGGAGGACGGACAGGTCAAGGGGGCTGGATGAGGTTAGTAGGTAGGAGATGGGGGTGGGGCTTGAGGTAGGAGGAGGGGATAGGTGGGAGGAAGGACAGTTTAGGGAGGCGGGGATGAGCTGGGCTGGTTTTGGGATGCGGTAGGCTTGGCCTGCTGTGTTCATCCAGCTCTACACCTTGTTATCTCAGATTCTCCTGCATCTGCAGTTCCTACTATCTCTGAAACAATTTTAACCCCACTGTGAAGCCTCCTCTAAGGATGCCTACCCTGAAGAAGTTACCCTCCTCCCTCCAGAAAAACCTCAGTGGATCTCTCTCCCACTGCCCCCATTTATGAAGAAGGGTCTAGGCCTGAAACGTCAGTCTTCCTGCTCCTCTGATGCTGCTTGGCCTGCTGTGTTCATCCAGCTCTACACCTTGTTATCTCAGATTCTCCAGCCTTCTGAAAATCAATGTACATTGCATCCACTGCTTACCCTTTATCTGTCCTACTTATTACCGCCTCAAAGAATTCAAGTAAATATGTCAGGTCTGATTTCCCCTTCATGAAGTCATGCTATCTCTGCCTTGTATATTTCTAAATGCTCTGCTATTACAAATATTATGATGAACTCTAACATTTCCCAGTAACAGAATTTAAGCTAATTGGCTGATAATTACCTGCTTTTTGTCTCCTTCCCTTTTAAAAGAAACATGTTGCAATGGCAGTTTTCCAAACATCTGAGACCTTCCAGATTCTGAAGATTTCTGGAAGATTACTACCAATGCATCTACCAACTCTGAAGCTAAATCCGAGGATGCATCTCATCAGGTCTCAGGGACTGAGCAGTATTTAGCCCGACTTGATTCCCTAGGACATTTTCTCTCTTGATAGGCCTTGTATGTATTTCCACACCTCCTTTTGTCCCTTGAATATTCAGTAATTTTGGAATGTTACTGTTGCCTTCTATTGTGAAGACTCATGCAACGTATTTATTCAACTCCTCTGCCATTTTTGGTTCGCCATTATCATGTTATGTTCATTTTGGCTTCTCTCTGTTTATATATTTAAATAATCTCTTATATCCATCTTGATATTACCTACAGGATTTTCCTCAAAGCATATTTTCTACCTCTTTACTTTTGCTTGTGTTTGTTGGTTTTTACATGATATGCAGGAGGAAGGTTGGCAGATAGCACTAAGAATGGCACTGAGAGCAAACCTGTACAGATGCCCTCTAAATACTGACACGCTCCCGGAGATGCCCTGTAAATACTGACACACTCCCGGAGACCCCCTGTAAATACTGAC
>NC_063336.1:6509466-6530364 GCF_021869965.1 Rhincodon typus
CTGTAAATACTGACACACTCCCGGAGATTCCCTGTAAATACTGACACACACCCGGCGTACCCTGTAAATACTGACACACTCCCGGAGACCCCCTGTAAATACCGACACATTCCCTGAGTACCCTGTCAATATTGATATTATCTGAGACCTGAGGTAACCTCAGGACCTCCATCAATTTCATTTCTGCACTGTCAACTCTTCAAAAAAAAGTCTTCTGGTCTTGTCAATCTCTCCTTAAGTCTTTGTCCAGACCACTGAGACACCTACCCCACACGTTATTGATCCACAACTTCCTTCTATCCCCACTAACATTGTTCAAAGAACAGTACAGCACAGGAACAGGCCCTTCTGCCCACGCTGTTTGTGCTGGTAATGATGCCATTCTAAACAAATCCCATTTTTCTGCATATTGCCCTTATCCCACTATTCCCTGCCTGTTCACGTGTCTGTCTAAATGCCTCTTAAACTAGCTAGGTATGAGCAATAAAAATGCTGGACAGCTAGTGCCACCCATGTCTCACAGTGAATTTAATAAAGACTATTGCTATCATTTCAGCTTCTACCACCATCATGGTACTACATTTCAGGCACCTGCCATCCTCTGCGTAAAAAAAACTCGCCTCGCACATCTCCTTTAAACATTCCCCCTCGCACCTTAAATCTGTTTGAAGTTTCCACCCTGGGAAAAGACTCCGACTACCCACCCTAGCCCTGCCTGTCATAATTTCATATACTTCTATCTGGTTGCTCCTCAGCCTCTGATGCTCTAGCGAGAGCAAACCAAGTTTGTCCAATCTCTCTTTAATACACTACAATCCAGGCAATACCCTGGTAAACCTCTTTTGCATCCCGTCCAGAGCCTCTACATCCCTCCTACAGTGTGGCGACCAAATTTGTACGCAATATTCCAAATGTGACTGTAGTGACTCCTATATTTAAGTACAAATTATTAATGTTCACCACAAACACCAAGATCCCCAGCATTGAGCCTTGTGGAACCTCCCTGGAAAGACATTTCCTACTTCCAGTCACAGAAATCTTCCTCGATCATCACTCTCTGCTCTTGCCTCTCGGCCAGTTTTGGAGCAAATGTGCTACTTTGTCTTGAAACCCATGAGATCTTACCTTTTTTATTGATCTGTCATGAAGAACTTTAACAAAAGCCTTGTAAACCACATCAAACGTATTTCATCAAATGCAAAACCACATCAAATTTTTCAAAGAATATCCCTCAACAATCCATGCTAACTGATTAAACTGTATCTCTCAAGTGCAGAGACATTCTATCCCTCAGAATTCTTTCTATAACTTTCCCAACATTGAGGTTAGACTGGCCAGATTGTAAGTGTCTGGTGTATCTCGTCCTCTCTTCTTTCATAATAGAAGGATGGTAGCAATCCCCAATCCACTGGCACCTCCCCTCAGGCCAGAGTGGATCTGGAAATTATCTGATATTTCTTCCCTTGCCTCCCCCAGCTTGGGATACACCTCATCCAGGCCTGAGGATTTATTCACTTTTAAGACTACTAAACCCATTTGTGATCTTACTCTGTATGTTAATATCTTCCACTATTTCACTGTCCTCCACCTTGATGCAGGTAGTTCTGCTATAATGCGTGTTTTGTTAACGCAAATTGGCTGTAATGCGATTGATGAATAGTGGATGCTGTTTGTATAACGCGAACTTCCTGCTGTACAGATATAGCGATTTCCCTTTAATGCAATTTTGTATAGCACAGTTTTCTATAGCATGAGGTCACACAAGAACGCAATTATTGCGTTATAGGAGAAATACCTGTGCCTGTATCTGCATTGTCCTTTCCTTTTGCAAAGACTAATGTAAGTAATTCATTAAGGACTGTGCCCATGTTTTCCACAGATTGCCTCCATGGTCTCTACTCTTTCCCTAGTTATTCTCGTGGATATATTTTTTAATAGACCCTTTGGATTTTCCTTTATTCCGATGCTTTCTCATGCACTCTGTAACTTTACTAACTTCCTTTTTAAGTGCCCCCTGCACTTTTTACATTTCTGTAGGGACTCTACCTTAAGGCCATCTCCCTGGCCCTACACTCATCCCTGGAACATCTGGATAACAAGGACACCTATGTCAGGATCCTACTTATTGACTTTAATTCCACCTTCAACACCATAATTCCAAACTCTAAGACCTAGGTCTCTGTTCTGCTGTCTGCAACTGGATCCTGACCTGCAGACTGCAATCAGTAAGGATAGGTGACAGCACTTCCTCCACAATAATCTTCAACACCAGTGCCCCGCAAGGCTGCATACTCTGCCCCTTACTATGCTCCTTATACACACACGACTGTGTGGCCAAATTCAGCTCCAACTCCTAAAAGAAGTTTGTTGACAATACCACCGTTGTAGGTCGCATCTCAAACAACGACTAGATAGAATACAGGAAAGAGACTTAGTGCTTAGCAACGTGGTGTAAAGACAACAATCTCTCCATCAGCGTCAGCAAAGTGAAGGAGCTGGTCATTGACTTCAGGAAGCAGAGTGGAGGGCACATCCTTGTCTGCATCATTGGTGCTGAGGTGGAGATGGTTGAGAGCGCCTGGTTTCTGGGAGTGATGATGATCAACAATCTGTCCTTTTCCCCCCACGTCAATGTGACAGCAAGAAAACACAACAACTGCCCTACTTCCTCCGGAGGCTAAGGAATTTGGCATGTCCACAAGGACTCATACCAATTTTTATAGATGTACTATAGAAAGCATCCTATCTGGATGTATCGTTGCATGGTATGGCGATTGCTGTTCCCAAAACCACAAGAAACTACAGAGAGCAATGAACGCAACTCGGTCCATCACGCAGCGTTCCATCTATTGACTCCATCTGTACTTCCTGCTGCCTTGGGAAAGCAACCAACATAATCAAAGATCCTTCCCACCCAGTTATACTCTCTTCCACCCTCTTCCATTGTGCAGAAGATGTAAACGTTTGAATATGTGTATGACAGTGAGGACAGTTCTACCTGTAAGTCAAGACAGTTTGAGTATGGAAGGGCAAAACTTGTTGGCGCAGGCTTGGAGGGCCGAAGGGTCTGTTCCTGTGCTGTATTGTTCTTTATTCTTTGAATAGATTAAAGAACAGCTTTTTCCCTGCCGCTAACAAACTTGAACTCACCTCTCAAATGTTAATTCTGATCTCCCTCTCTCTGTCTGTCTCTCTGTCTGTCTCTCTGACTCTCTCTCTCTCTCTGCACCTTCTCTGCAGCTGCTTCACTGTATTCTGCACTCTGTTCTGCCAACTAATGCACTTTGTATGTTACGATCTGCCTGTAGAACATGCAAAACAACACCTTCCACTGTACCTTGGTACATGTGATAGTAATAAATCAAGCAATGATTGAAGTGTTTTCCCTGTGAATGACAACAAGAGCTCATCCTGACTGATGAAGGCAAAGCCGGACAGAGGTGATTTTGGATGTCAGCACCTGAGGCATCTCATGAGAGAGAAACTGGCTCTATTAACACAAGTAGATGAATGATCTACTGTACTGTCCTGTGTATTCACTGCTTCCTATGTGTGTGGGTTACTGTGGTAATGTTGTCACTGCAGAGTACAGTCACGCAGGAGGTGGTTCATGTGTAATCTGTATCTCACTTCATTGCAACCACTAGTGTAACACCACGATGCACTGTCTCTCACACATCTACCAGGGATCAACAGTAAAACATAAAAGGAGCTACAACACTCGTAGCTCACACGCCATCAGGTCACTAACCTTTCATCAGAATAAGGAGAACGTACCCTTCTGATAGCTTATTCACTGAAAGTTATTAAATTTAAATTTCACCATCTCCCCATGAGACTAAAATATCAAGGGAGATGAGGTGTGTAAACTCCCTAAAAACCAGAACTGTGTCCAACGTTTCAGGACATGGTCAACAAGAAGAAATTGCCTGGTGTTAGTAACAAGCACACCACCGAAAAAACCTGTTCTATTCAGGAAGATATTGCCTGATCCAGAAATCTGGGTTACTTCAAGGACAGAAATTGCTTGTTTCATTTCTGGAATGTTGGTCAGCAGCAAATCCATTGGCAATGCAATAGCTTTACACAGTCCTCCTCCGCTGTTGGCTGAAGGAACTGATCTGTAAGAAGCAGATTCAGCACGGCACCATATGAGAAGGTCACCAGGTGCCACTGTGAGGAGTTGTTTCCAGTGTTGGTGCCTGTTGGCATCCTGCTGTAGCAATTGATCATTATGGCACATGCCAAGCCCAGGTAATATTCTCATATCCCACTGTGTTTGGCAAGTGTTTCCTGCATGTGAAAATGAATGTTTAGAGCTATTAGACTGGTGTTTGGAAGCATCCTTGAACCAGAGTTTCAGTAATCTAATGTTCTTCTGGCCCTGACTATTCTGAACTATCTCTCCACACAGAATATCCTTGGGAATGTAACCGTCTTCCTTTCTGCAAAACTGCCAGAGTCAACTCTACTTAATGAGTGTTGGCATACTTAGGAGATCTACCTTTGAACGAACTTTCACATTTGTGATTTTACCCTTCCATGAGATGCCAAGAACAGAAATAGGCTTTTTGGCCCCTCAGACCTGCTCCACCATTTGATAAGGGCACATCTGATCAGATTGTAGCCTCAACCCCACTTTCCACCTAGCCATCATACCCTTTGCCTTCTTTATTGGTGAAGAAACTACTGTCCTCAGCCTTAATAATATTCAATCACTCCCCAGACCCTCCCCCTGACCCCCCAGCCCACCACCATCGCTCCTTCTTCCTAACATCTGGTTTCAAGGTCAGGATGTCAGTCCACTTCATCTGGGCGGAAGTGATGTCATGGCACTCTTCTGGACTAGTAATCCAGACACCCAAATAATGTCTGGAGAAAAACCAAAGAACTGTGGATGCTGGAAATCAGAAACACAAACAGAAATGATAGTATAATGTAGGGTATGCAGGGTAGTTTGATCTTAATAGGATAATAGGTCAGCACAACATGGTGCTGTACTGTTCTATGTTCTAAATTGTTGGAAAGACTCAACAGGTTCCGGCAGCATCTCTGGAGAGAAAGCAGGATTAACGTTTCGGGTCTGGTGACCCTTCTTCAGAACTGAAGAATTTCTTGTCCACTTGCATGCCAAACAGCGTAAACAGCAAGTGATAGACAGAGCTACATGATCCCACAACCAACGGATCAGAAGCTCTGCAGTCCTGCCACATCCAGTCGTGAATGTTGGCAGACAGTTAAACAACTCACTGGAGGAGGAAGCTCCACAAATATCCCCATCCTTAATGATGGAAGAGCCCAGCACATCAGTGCAAAAGATGAGGCTGAAGCATTTGCAGCAATCTTTAGCCAGAAGTGCCGAGTGGATGATCCATCTCAGTGTCCTTTAGACAATCCCAGCATCACAGATACCAGTCTTCAGCCAATCCGAATCATTTCACATGATATTAAGAAATGGTTGCAAACACCACATAATGCAAAGATTACGAGACCCAAGAACATTCCAGAAATAGTGCTGAACATGTCTGTTCCAGAACTTGCTGCTCCCTTAGTCAAGCTCTTCCAGTACAGCTACAGCACTGGCATCTCCCCGACAATGTGGAAAATTTCCCAGGTGTGCCCTACACACAAAATGCAGGACAAGTCCAAAACCACCAATTATTACCATCAGTCTACTCTCGATGGAGTGCAAAGAAGATTTACAGATTGGCTCCTGGAATGACAGGAAAGACTGGATTAGTTAGGACTATATTCACTGGAGTTCAGAAGAATGAGGGGGATCTCTTATAAAATTCTAACAGGATTAGACAGGATCGATGGAGGAAGGATGTTCTCGATAACTGGGGAATCTAGAACCAAGGGGTCCCAGTCCAAAGGTAAGGGATAGGCCTTTTAGAAACGTTAACTCTGCTTTCTCCTCACAGATTTTGTCAGACCTGCTGAGTTTTTCCAGTAATGCCTGTTTTTGTTTCAGATTTCTAGCGTCCATGTGCTGGAAAATGGGACTAGAGCAGACAGGTACTTGATGACTGACAGGGACATGATGGGCTGAAGAGCCTCTTTCTATGCAGTAAAACCTTAACGACCTGATGACCTGGGTGTCCTTGTACATCAGTCATTGAAAGCAATTAGGAAAACAGCTGGTATGCTGCCCTTCATTGCAAGAGGGCTTAAGTACAGCAGAAGGAAGTCTTACTGTAGTGTACAGGGCCTTAGTGCTGAGTGTAATACATGTCTCCTCACATAAAAATAGACGTAGGGAGACATACAGGGAGTGCAGTGATTCCTAGGGTGACAAGTTTGTCTTACAAAAAGCAATTGGATCAACTGGGCCTTTGTAGTTGAATTTCTGTGTGTATATGATGAGCACAGCATCATCAGCATAACATTGTTTGGTATGGTGCTTCATTCTGTTAATCAACATTTCCCAATCTGTCACCATGTAAATAATATTCTGCCATTCTGTTTTCCTTCCAAAGTGAGCCACCCCATACTGATCCATGTTATGATGCACCTGTCATGCATTTTCTCAACGACTCGAGTTATCTAAATAACCATGAAACCTCTTTAAGTGCTCCTAAGCATTCACAATCCCTCCTAGTTCAACCAGGTCAACCTGTCCTCATAGGTCAAGCCGTATCAATATATGTAAATAAATATCTCCACTTACACTTTCCTCATATTACTGTTTAGTCCTGAAGTTACCTCCTTAAACCTTTCTGCCTCTTTCCTCCTTTCTAACTGTTCTTGTGACATTGCCACCACATCAGGGAGCCAGTATTTATTGTCTTTCCCTAGTTGCCCTTATGAAGCTGTGGTGAAATACCTTCTTGAGCCACTGAAGTCTATTTGGTGTAGGTAGGTATACAATCTTGTTAGGAGGGAGTTCAAGAATTTTGACCCAGTTACAGTGAAGTAATAGCAACATATTTCTTGTCAGGACGGTGATCCTCCTGGACGGGAGCATGCAGGTGATAGTGTTTCCATGCACCTGCTACCCTTGACCTTTTAGACGGTTGTGATTGTGGGTTAGGAAGGTGCTGTCTAAGGAGCCTCGGAGAATTTCTGCGATGCGTCTTGCTGATAGTACACATTGTTGCTGCTGAGTGTCTGTGGTGGATGTGCTGCCAGTCAGCCGATTGGAAAATAAATCTGGAATATAAAGCTAGCCTCAGTAAAAGTGGCGTGAAACTACTATCAATTGTCACTAAAAGCCATCTGGTTCGTTATGACGTTTAAGAGGGAAAAAAAAGTCTGTTGCCCTTACCTGGTCTGACCTAGAGCAATGTGTCTGACTCTGCTCTTACAGAAGGGGAGATGCCACAGGAATCTAAGTACTTTCCGCAGGGAGAAAGAAAGATTTGGAAGAGAGTTCCCAAGTGCTTACTGTCAGCTATTTCTTAACGTTAGCTTTCAGAGACCTGGAGTTAACTGTGGGCAAAGGCCAAGGGTGAATTTTGTTTTAAATTTAAAGTAACGAACACTATTTTAATTTGAGAGTTAAATTTACCTATTTCTGTGTTTTCCTTTCAGACCTCCAAGGCTTTTCCGATTTCCCCGAAGGTGAGTGGCTTAAAGAACTGGCGATGCTGTCTGTGTGCAAGGTGTTTCTGAGGCAGCTCCATTCTGACACTCGCTGCCACATGTGCAGAGCACTGCTCAGTACGCTGTGAATCTGATCAGCTGATGCTACTCTGGGCTGGCAACAACAGAAATAATCACATTAAGCTGCATCGTTCACTGTGAATGAAACCAAAATATGTGAAAGTACTCAGCGTGTCAGGCAGCATCTTGGAGAGAAATGCATAGTTAAATTTTACAGTTAGTGGTCTTTTATCAGAACTGGAATATTGAAATTGGGATTCAACCTGAAATGTTAACTTTTATTTCTCACCCCAGAAGCTGCCTGACCCACTGATTATTTTCAGCATTCTTGGTTTTTATTTTAGATTTCCAACATCTTCAGTATTTTGTATCTTGGAATTTTTGGCATAATAGTATAATGTCGGGATTTTGGGTGTCACCTATACCCAAGAAATGTGCTCCAGTTCTGTATCTACAAAGAATATGAAAGGTATCCAGAGAAGGCAGATTATGATTATACCACCCTATCCCCACTTTTGTATCCAATATTGTGTACAGAGATTTGGAGGTATTGAAGGCCAGGAACAGCATAATACTGCTGCATATTCCAAAAGATGTGCACATAAAAGCATGAAGACAGTGCATTTTTATTTTACTGTCCTTTATTCCACCTGCCTTTACCTTGACACCCACATCTAATTGCAAGAGAGGGGTAATGGAAACAAAATGGTATACTACTGTATTAATACCTCAGGAATGTGAGTTCTGTGCTTGCCAAAAGAATTTAAATTCAGTTAATTAAATAAATCCAGAATAAAAAGTTTATCAATAATGGCACCTTGAGACTACCAAATTATTGCAAGTACCTAATGTTCTTTAGGACTGTTTGACAGTCTTCCCCACACTGTATGTGTGATTCCAGACCCACAGCACAGCTCTCTAAAATAGCTTAGCAAGTCCCTCAGTTCTATTTAAGGAGGCAACTCAGAATGACACCATGAGGACAGTTAATGATGGTCATAAATGTTGACCTTGCCAGCAACACCAACATCACACAGATTATTTTCTGTTCAATAATAACCACAGTGGGTGCCTTAACCCTCAACTCCAAAACCACCCTTTTGCAAAATTGGTTAATTCAACATAGACAGTGATTGAGTCTGTATCCTCATTACAGCTCAGCTATTCACCACCTAAACCAACTTAGCTACCCAGATCTACAGTATCAGGAGTGAGATATTCATACTTTGAGCCTGACTCCTCCAGTATTTTAGCATCCCACTTTTCTGCCTCCTTCATATTCCTCAATACCCTCACCACATATTGACTTCCTTTTTAAACACTATGGTTGATTCAGTATGTGACTGTCTCATTCAAACTGCCCTGTATTTCTCTGTGTGACATTCTCGAAGAGCACAGTCGGTGGTCTGTGCTTGTATGGTTTGCAAACATATCATAGGAAGTTCAAGTCATGAAAAAGCATGCTAAAAATAGGACCGTCAACCTTTCTTCCTTGGGTGGATTCCACTGATACCAAGCAGAGCCAAATGCTGTCTGAAGGAAATTCCATCCTAGGCAGGATTCAGAGCTAGTAGTTGTACCTTTGCCAAGCTTTATGCCTAACCTAATAATAGTCTGATACACACAGTGGTTCCATCGCTAACATCTTTCATGGAAACTTGGAGCGAGTGGTCATAAATGTTGAAAGTCTGTTCTACAGCTGAGCAAGATCGATCCACACAGGGTGCCTCTATTTTAAGTGAGAAATCTGGTTTAAAAGCAAAGTTCTGTAGCAGCACTGGAACCTAGCTAAGGAAGAAATTGCGATTAAACTTGGGGTTTTAAAGTATGTCGAGTTTGGGAAAAGGGAGAGCCTGTTGGAGAGTGTCCGGTTCTGACAACAAATAAATTAATCTACATTTCAACGCTGTGAGTGTGGAGTCAAGAGGAAGGATTTTCTTTGGTATGTTTGGATGTTTGTCTTTTTGTTGTAACTTACCTCTTATTTCTCTGTGACTATCCTTTTTGGAAAGCAGGACTTCTGGGCTGGATTTTACAGGGCACGTAATCCTCATACCCAGCATAAGAAGTCAATGGGGTGCCTATCCAGGGGAAAACAACTTGCAGCACTGTTATTGAATGGTCAGATGGGCTGTTTATAGGCTGGAGGTGAGACAGAAATTCCTGTCTCGGAAAGGTGCTGACCAAAAAGCAGTTCTAGGGTCCCAGTACCACCAATCAGGAGGAGTGTCAGAACTGGTAGGACTGTAGGCGGTCCCCAGGGGAGAGCAGTGCTGAAACTGGACCATACAGTAAGTGGGGATATCTGTGGGATTAGATTGGCAAACCCCAGCAAGGAGGGGCTGAGAGGTCAGGTTTGAGAGGCTGGGGATGGGGAAGTACGATCTCAGTGAGGTGGGGGTGCTGCCACCAATGGGACTACGAGACTTACTGAACGTTTGCATGCCTGTTTAAAACCCTCCCAATTAGGTTTTATATTACCTGCCACAGCATCCAAAATCAAAAATGATATCCTGTGGGACTGTGACAACGGTAAACTTTCCCTCCTTGTCCTTTTTGACCTTTGATACAGTTGACCAATGATCCTGTTCTATCGCCCTCCATTGTCATCCAATACAGAGGATCAATAAAAGCATTCGCTCAGCATGCAGCTCTGCTTTGACAATTAAAGTGAAATATTGATATTATTTGATTGGCATCTTTGAGTATTTATAACAATTGTTCTTCCTGTGAATGCTTTTGATAGTGTCTATGTTGATTTAAAAATAGAAGATAGGAGCAGGAGTAGACAATATAGCCCTTCAAGCCTGCTGCACAACTCAGTTTCATCATGGCTGATCATCCAACTCAGTCCCCTCTATCCCATCACCAAGTCTCCCCTTATTTTCACACAAACCTTGACTATAGTAGTGTCTCAGTCAGAGTCCGGCACAAGAATGTCAGTATCTGTGACACTGTCAGTAACGATTCCCTGATTGGACCAGGTTAACAGCCCCAATCAGGGAACTCATATTCTATAAGGTCTACTGGCTGACCTCGTTACACCCACTACACACTCCATACCCTTTGATCCCTTTAGCATGAAGAACTGTATCCAACTTGTTCAAAATGTTCAATGTTTTGGCGTCATTCACCTTTTGTGGCAGAGAATTCCATAGGTTCACCACTGAAGAAATTGTGTTCCAGAGTTGATCCAAAATATCATTCCAGCATTTACCTGTCAAGTCCTCTTAGAATTTTATAGGTTTCAATGAGATTCCCTTCATTCTTCTAACCTCCAGTGGATATAGTCCTAATCTATCCAATCTCTTCTTATACGTCAGTCCTGCCATCCCAGCAATCAGTCTGGTAAACCTCCCTCCATAGCCAGAGTATCTTCCCTCAGATAAGGAGCCCCAAAGTGCCAACACCATACTCCAGATGTGGTCTCACTGAGACTCTGGCTCGGAGCCAGACATCCCTTCTCCTGTACTTGAATCATCTCATTACTATTTGCTTTTTTGACGGCCTGCTGCACCTGCATGCTTGGGCAAGATTAAGAGGCCTGAAGTCTTTCAAGACTCTGTTGTTCCTACTTTCATTTTCTGTCCTATTGACACGGTTATGGGGTTATGGGAACAGCAGTTTCTTTTTAAAAGAAGGTTTCAGAATATTTTTATCTCACACCAGCTCCACACTTGCCATTTCTATTATATAGCTCATTGATTACATGTTTACTGGATGAATGGACGTGCAAGGGGCACAAATTGGCATTGACCTGGTGTGGACTGTGAAGGGCCATTGAGGATTGGTTGTGAGGAAAGAGTTGGCACGGAGAGTATGAAGGTCCGTGGGAGTGACAGAGTGCTGAATTGGCATAAAACTGGCATGGACAATGTGTCTTGTACCATTTAAAATCCAGACTATGACTCTCCTGAGGGCATTGAACAATGAGTCATGGAATGTCTGGCCTGACTGCACAAAGGTTGCAGGGTGTAGGAAGAGTCTAGCCCTGCAATGGAGCAAGGGTGTGGAATCCCCACCGGCACCCTTATCATGTACCAGCGAAAATCAGGAATGGATGTCAGAGTCCTGGGATCTGGTCCTGTCTACCATTCCTGAATGGATCTGGAGTCATTCCTACTCTGAAAATCTGGGCCTTAGCCCTTATTGCAAGGGAGGTAGAATACAAAAGTTGGGAGTAAAACAGAAAATGCTGGGAATAGCCAGCAAGTCATGGCAACATCTGTGAAGAGAAAAACAGTGTTCACATTTTGATTCCAATAACACTTTAGAATGGGATGACTATTTTCTGCACATCCTGTTGTTATTTTAAATTTCCAGCTTCTGCAATATTTTGCTTCAACTTATATAAAAGTAGGGAAATTTTGCTACAGCTATGTGGGCCATTGGCGACCCTACATCTGGAATATTGTGTACAGTTTTGGTCTTTACTTAAGGAAGGATATGTTTGATTGGGAGTAGTTCAGACAAGGCATGCCAGTCTGATACTTGGGATTAAGGGTTGCCTTAATTGAGGAAAGATTCACCAAGTTGGGCCTATACTCATTGGTAGTTCAAAAAATGAGAGGCGATTGGTAGTTAGAAAAATGAGAGGTGATCTTATTAAAATGAATGAGTTATAGAAGTTTTATAGCATTGAAAGAGGCTCTTCAATCCATCATATCTGTGCCAGTCATCAAACATCCATCTCTTCTAATCCCATTTTGCAGCACTTGACTTATCGCCTTTTATGCTGTGACATTTCGTATGTCTTCCTAACTACTACTTAAACATCTTGAGGGTTCTTACATCTGCCACCCTTTCAGGCAGGGAGTTCCAGATATCCACAGCCCTCTGGGGGAGAAAACTATTTCCTCAAAATTCCCTCTAACCCTCCTCCTCACCTTAAAATGGTGCCTCCCGGTTATTGTCCCCTCTGTTAAGGCCAAGTGTTTCTGCCTATTTTTCCTGTCTATGCCCTTCAATCAAATTCCCACCCAACCTTCCCTGCAGATTAGTGTCAGAGCCCCTGCAAGCTCTTCTCTTGCCTCCCACAGTAGCCTGGAAGTTTATCCACTTTCCAGTTCACTACAACCGTTAATGCTTCCTCCCTCTCAATGCTAATTGTTTAAGTGTATCACAGTCCCCCTCTTTGATTTCTAGACCTACATTGTCCTTATCTGCAGCAAATACAGATGCAAAGAACTCATTTATAACCTCAGCTATGTGTTCCAGCTCCACACTCAGACAGCTACCTTGGTCCCTAATAGGCCCTACTCTTTCCCTGGTTACTCTTTTGCCCTTAACATACATATAAAATGCCTTTGGATTTTCTGCCAGTGTTTTTCCATTTCTCGTCTTCACTCTCCTTGTATCTTTTTCAAGCAACCCCTGCACATTCTATATTCCTCTAGGGCATCTGCTGTTTTGAGTCCTTAGTTGCTTCCATGAGCTTTTTATTTTCTTATCCAATCTTTGCCACCCAGAGGTCTCTGCACTTGTTGCTTCCACCCTTCACCTTTGTGGGAACATGTTGGTCCTATACTCTCATTGTGAATGTCTCCCTTTCAATGGCTCTTACTGCTCTGATGTGGGTTTTCCTGCAAGTAGCTGCTCCCAGTTCACTTTGGCCAAATCCTATTTAATCTTATTGAAATCGACCCTATTCCCAATTCAGAACCTGTATTTCTGATTTCATCTTTGTCCTTACCCATAATTACAAGGTTCTGAAGCGTTTGACAGGTTTATATAGAAACAACTCTTCCCTCAATGGGGAATCTTGGTCAAGGGAGCACATGGTCGTCCCATTTAAGACAAAGTTGAGGAGGAATGTGCTCTTTAAGGTTTGTTAACTTTTGGAATTTTCTACTCCAGAGAGCAGCGGAGGCAGAGTCATTGAAACTCTCCAGGGCTCAGTTTGATGGATTTCTAATAGTGTCATGCAGCATGGAAACAGACCCTTCGGTCCAACTAGTTCACACTGACCATCTTCCCAAACTAAACTAGTCCCACCTGCCTGTGTTGGCCCATATCCCTCCAAACCTTTCCTATTCATGTAATTATCCAAATGTCTTTTAAACATTGTAACTGTACCCAGATCCACCACTTCCTCTGGCAGTTCATACCACACAGAAACCATTTTCTGTGTAAAATAAGTTGCTTCTCATGTCCTTTTTAAAACATTTTCCGCTCGCCTTAAAAATATGCTCCCTAGTTTTGATCTCCCTCACCCTAGGGAAAAGAGCCTTGCTGTTCACCTTACCTATGTACCTCATGATTTCATAAACTTTAAGGTCCTACACTCCAGTAAGAAAGATCCCAGCCTATCCAGCCTCTCCTTATTACTCAAACCCTCCATTACTGGCAACATCCTAGTAAATCTTTTCTGAACCTCCTCCAATTTGATAGTATCCTTTCTATAGCAGGGTGACCAGAACTGTACACAGTACTCCAGGGCAACTCCAGTGGTTAGTACTGCTGCCTCATAGCGCCAGGGTCTCACTTCAATTCCACCCTCAGGTGACTGTGTGGAGTTTGCACATTCTCCCTGTGTCTGCGCGGGTTTCCTCTGGGTGCTCTGGTTTCCTCCCACAGTGCAGTGATGTGCAGTTTAGATGGATTGGCCATGCTAAATTGCCCATAGTGCCTAGGAATGTGCAGGCTAGATGGTTAGCCATGGAAAATGTAGGGTTAGAACATAGAACAGTACAGCGCAGTTAAGGCCCTTCAGCCCACGATATTGTGCCGACCTATTATCCTACTAAGATCAATCTACCCTGCATACCCTACATTTTACTATCCTCCATGTGCCTATCAAGAGTTGCTTAAAAGTCTCTGAGATATCTGATTCCACTACCACTGCCAGCAGCGCTTTCCACACGCCCTGTGTAAAGAACCTGCCTCTGACATCTCCCCTATACCTTCCTCCAATCACCTTAAAATTATACCCCCTCGGTAATAGTCATTTCCACCCTGGGAAAAAGTCTCCGACTATCAACTCTGTCTATGCCTCTCATCATTTTGTATACCTCTATCAAGTCACCTCTCCTCCTTCTTCGCTCCAATGAAAAAAGCCCTAGCTCCCTTAACCTTTCCTCATAAGACCTGTCCTCCAGTCCAGGGTAGCATCCTGGTAAATCTCCTCTGCACTCTCTCTAAAGCTTCCACAACTTTCCTATAATGAGGTGACCAGAACTGAACACAATATTCCAAGTGTGGTCTAACCAGGGTTTTATAGAGCTGCAGCATAACCGCACAACCGCACGTCTGTTAAACTCAATTCCCCTGCCAATGAAAGCCAACACACCATACGCCTTCTTTACACCCCTATCAACTTGGGTAGCAACTTTGAGGGATCTATGGTCATGGACTCCAAGATCCTTCTGTTCCTCCACACTGCCAAGAATCCTGCCATTAACCCTGTATTCTGCATTCAAATTCGACCTTCCAAAATGAATCACTTCACACTTTTCTGGGTTGAATTCCATCTGCCACTTCTTTGCCCAGCTCTGCATCCTGTCAATGTCCCATTGCAACCTACAACAGCCCTCCACACTATCCACAACTCCACCAACCTTCAGGGTTACAGGGATAGGGTAAGAGAGTGGGTCTGAGTGGGATGCTGTTTGGCGGTTTGGTGTGGACTCGATAGGCTGAATGGCCTGCTTCCACACTGTAGGGATTCTATGGTGAGAGACCTCACCAACGTCCTGTACAACCTCAACATGATGTCCCAACTCCTATACTCAAAGGTGTGAGCAATGAAGGCCAGTATGCTAAATGCCTTCTTAACCACCCTGTCCACCTGTGATGCAAATTTCACAGAATTATGTACCTGAACTCCTAGGTTCTCTCTGTTCTACAATATTACTCATCTAGATCTAGAAGAGTTCAGTGGGGTTGCTAGGTCTGTTGAGTTATCACCATGATTAGAGCAGCCATGATGTTACTGAATGGTACGGATCAGGCTCGATGGACTGAGTGACCTCCTGTTCATGCTCTTATTCCTGTTGAAGTAATGAAAACACTGAAGTATTCCTATTTCACACTGATCTCAACGATGTGCTTCTCCAGGCCCAACAGCAGATTACCCATAGAGCAATTATCACCAACTATCCCCACCATTCCATTCTTGATTCTGATTGTGGCCAGTTTAAAGGGGAATGGGGCCACAGTGATTGTGTAAAAGAAGTTAAAAAAGTTTTAAAAATCGCCTTCCTGTTGTGCTGTGAAAAGTACTAAAAGAAGGCCCTTAAAGTATTAGATTTACCCTACCTTTGATCTATTCCTCTTGAAAGACATTTGCTAACTTTATTGGTTAAGGTCACGTGGAGAAAATGACTGCTCCATCAGGTGTTGGAGAACTAAAGCTTTTGAAACTAGTATTCCAGACTCCAGATGGTGCTTTTCAAAAAAGATATGTGTGGGGTTCCTCATTGTGCAAAATAGTCTTGAAGGTCTAGGATCCAGATTAGATATCTGTTTTGTTTTTAGTTTAAATGAGCAAGTTGCCTGTTGTAACCTGTATATGATGTAATGATGCTGTTTCTGTTTCCAGTTATGCAGCTCTGATAGCTGACTGGCCAGTGGTGGTCCTAGGGATATGCACAGTACTCATTGTGATCTGTGCACTGGTTGGAATTCTGGTACCAGACCTCCCCGACTTCTCGGACCCACTGCTGGTGAGTGATTCTCCTGTCTTTCTGTAGTGACTGAAACTGCAGCGAATTCTGCAGATCACGGCAACCTAGTTCCCTTTCATGGAGGCGTCTCCCTTCTGTAAAGACTTGTGGCCAGAACTCAATGGTATGTCTTTTGTGTTACTGCTTCTTTGATGAGAGTCCAACTGTTGTAAATGATTTGACAGATTTGAAAGCAAACTGGTTCTGAATCTTGAAAATATCTCAATCTGTAGAACCAATTGTTCCCAACTTTTTCAGTGTCAAAGAACACTTCAATAAGACAAGCAATTCCACGGCGCACCCACTTTTTCCAGCTGAATTGATTACTCAGAAATGGCACATGTTTACTTATATTTAGTGTGCCGTAGTAGGAATGGAGACATTGACTGGTCAATGAGGTTTCCCCTTTGACCTCCTCACTCCCTGCTCACCATCCGTCCAGCTGCCCTTCACAACATGTGCCCATCTTAAACAAGTCACAGTCTGGCCCAGTCGCAGGGAGGAAGTCCAGTCACAGCTCTCCCCCGTGAAAGTATCTCTCTCCCCGAGAATGTGTTGACACGTTACTGAATTCAGCATGCATATGGGATTGTGTCTTTGCCTATAACTCCACGCCCAGGCAGTCCATGTTTGATGACCACTCTGGAGACCAGCTAACTCAACACACATCAGAGATCGAACTTGAGAATTTAGATAGAATTCACAACACTGAGACAACAAGAAAGTAAATAATGAGATGAGCTGAGAGGAACAGACACAATTTGATTCAGTCAAGATCAAATCACAATCACTGCTAGATGTGAGTTGAAAGACCTACAGTTCAACGTTCAACCCAGAGCAATTAAAACTCTATCTCCAGTTTCAGTAGCTAGATTGTGCTGCCTTGATGTATTTAGCAAGAGCTAGTGGCAGCTGAATAAACACTGAGGATTGTATTCTGTTAATCCAGTTGCTGTCAGCAATGCTGCTTGTTCAGATCATTGCTGGAACTTCACAGTTTCTCTTCGGGACGAGTGTTTATTCAAAGCTACTACTGTCAACCTTGCGGGAGTGATGTTAAATGGAGGTCACTCAATATTCCAAGATAGAATCCACTGCAAAACAGGAACCCTTGCAGAAATGAAAGCAGAAAGTGTTCGAGAAACTCAGCAGCTCTGGCAGCCTTTGTGGTGAGAGAAACAGAGTTAACATTTCTAGACTGACATGGCTTTCAGTTTTGAAATTCTGTTTCTCTCTTCATAGATGCTGCCAGGCCTGATGAGTTTCTCCAGCATTTTATTTTCATTACACATCTCCAGCGTCCGCAGTACTTTGTTTTAATTTGAGGGGCTCTTGTAGTGACGTGACCACCTTTAAAACTGCTAATCATGAGTTTAGCAGATAATCCTTCCTGTTAGCTTTTGTGGAAGGAGCTGGGCATAAATGGGACCCTGCTTTTATTCGCAAGCAGAGCATCTTGCTGCATTCAATCAAATCTCAATGCGCAAATTGTTTAAACAGATATGGAGAGCTTTTAGCAGGGCTGATGGACCAATCCCCAGGTTTACAATAATTAGCTAAAGAATCGGAAACTATCATGTAAGCAATGCATTGTTATGATGTGAATCCTCTGCCTGAAACAGGTTTAATAAGCAACTTTTCACGCAGAAGGAGGTGCGTGTGTGGAATGAGCTGCCAGAGGACTTGGTGTCATCTGGATAGGTACATGAATAGGAAGGGTTTAGAGGGATATGGGCCAAATGGCAAATGGGACTGAATTAATTTAGGATATCTGGTCAACATGGACGGGTTGGACTGAAGGGTCTGTTTCTGTGCTGTATGACTCTATAAGATGTTCTACAATTGGTTGAAGACCCACTGGATGTGCTATAGAAGGGAAGGGAAATCGACATAATCAGAACAGCCCTGTTTGTATGAGAATGGCATGAACCTCATAGGGTTTGAAGGTCATGCTGTCTGTCCATTCCACACTTATACTTCATGTAGATATCCACACAGGTTACAACAGCTCCCATTGGTCCGTGTTGGTACGAGTCCTTCCCCAACAATAGTTTGAATCCCATGTAACTCCTTCATCAAGTGGTACCTGGAGTGAGAAAGCAGAGGGCAGCAGGAGCATTGACACATCCTGAGGGAAGGAATGGATAAGAATACCCAGTATGGTGTGCCACAGTGGCACATGGGTTTGGACCTTTTTCGGGGGAAAGATGAAGCAAACGAATGAATAATAAAATGGTTAATGTACTGTTTTCAAATGTTTGCAGGGCTTTGAGCCAAGAGGAACAGCGATTGGCCAGAGATTGGTCACCTGGAACAACATGGTGAAAAACACAGGATATCAAGCCACACTTGCAAATTATCCTTTCAAATACGCAGAGGAACAAGCCAAAAGGTAAGTGACATACTGCTGTAAAACGATTGTGTAAAAATCTGTGAGTTCACACAGAGCAATGGGACCAAATTTTATTAAAACTGAGCAGAGTGCTTGAATTGGGGAATAACAATACACCACGTAATCACGGGGAAAGATCAGCAAAGCTAGACATTTATGGAGGGAGGTTTTACATCTATGGGGAAAATAACTAATTGACTGTGAAGCTTTTGAATTCTTTAATCATAGAATTCTGGAATGGTTACAGTACAGAATGATCCATTCAGCTCGTCATATTTATGCTGGCACTTAGAATGTACAATTCACTAGTGACTCCTTCCTGTTGCCTTGCACTTCCTTCCCTTTCAGATGATGGTCCAATTTCCTTTTGACTGTCTCAATTGAACCTCTGCCACACTCCCAGGCATTGTATTCCAGATCCTAACCACTTCAAAGGTCATAAGTTTCTTTATGTGTCACCACTGCTTCCTTAGCCAGTTACCTTAACCGTGTGTCTCTGGTTCTCAATATTCCCACCAATGGGAACGGTTTCTCCTTTGTTACTCTGTCCAGACCCTTTATGATTTTGAATACGCACACACAAACAAGGAACTGGAGCCATTCAATTCCTTGAGCTAGCTCCACCAACTGATAATTTCCTGACTAATTTCATTTAGACTGCAATTCTACTCTCTTGCCTATGCACCAAACCTTTAGATTCTTATTATCTGGAGATTCAATCTAACTTCACCTCAAAAATATTACAGTTATCAAATTATCAATTATCAAATTGCCAATCAACTTGCTTCAAAAGAAATAGTCCCATCTTCTCCAATCTACTGACATAACTCAAGTTTCTCATTCGTGGAACTATTTGTGCCAATCTTTTCTTTTCTTCAACTCTTTATAACACCTTCACATCCTTTTTAAAGTGTGGTGCCCATGAGGCTGAACCAATCTCTCATACAGTTTTACCACAGCTTTCTTGCTTTTTGTATTTTATTCCCCCATGAAGAGGCTTTATGCTTTAACTTGCCCTGCCACCTTCCATGACTTATGCGCATGTATACCATCTGCTCCTATTATGCCTTTTAAATTGTATCCTTTGCTTTACATTGTCTCTCCGTGGTCTTTCCACCAAAATGAATCATTAAATTTCACCCGTCACTGGTCTGTCTATTTCACAACCTATCCTATCCACCTCACAGTTTACAATACATCACGGTCATTAATGTAGTGCAAACAGAGCAGTGGTTCTAACACTTTTTCCAGTATGACAAACAACCATTAACTTTTTGCTTCTTTGCCCTCAACTAATTTTGTAACCATTCTGCTGCTGTCCCCTTTATTCCATGGGCTCTGATAGGCTCAAACCTGTTTTGTGGCACATTAGCAAATGCCTTTTGGACGTTTGTATATGCCACATCAATAACATTAACCTCAGCATCCTTATCCTTCCGCCTGGGCACCCTACAGCTTGGAGGACTCAACATTTGAGTTCTCCGATTTCAAATAACCTTGCCACCCATCCCTTGGCTCCCCTTCCAGCTCCACTTCCTCCCTTCCATTCCACCTACTGACCCTCCCTTCCAGCTGCCCACCGGATTCATCCCTCCCATTGACCAACCAGGTCGTACCTACCACCAGTGTCCAACTTTCACCACCCAGTTCGCCTCCACCCCATCTCCCTCCCACTCTTTATCTGCAGCTCTCCCTACCCCCACATCCAGTCCTGAAAAAGGGGAATACCCAAAATGTTGACTGCTCCTTTCCTCCAGTTGCTGTCTGGTCTGCTGTGTTCTTCCAGCCTCCTGTTTGTCTACCTTGGATTCCAGCATCTGCAGTCTTTTTTTGTCTCTATTCAAATCTGTTACCTCATCAAAAAACTCAAGCAAGATAGTAAACATCATTTGCCTTTAACAAGTTCACATTGTCTTCCTTTAATTAACCTGCATGTCAAATAACTATTTATTTGAAGAGCAATGAGTATTGGAAAATTCAGCAGGTTTGGGAGCATCTGTGGAGACGGAAACAGAGTTAACATTTTGATTACAATATGACCGCTCTTTGGGAGTATTAATTGACTGTTAGTTTTGTTCTGCATAACTGCATCTGTCATAAATGTCTTTGCTGAGCTTACCTTTACACCATTTTTTGAACAAGTGTTCTAATCCCAGCTGATATTACCACTGGACAGTCACATCCCAGGATGAAATCTGGCCTCATCAAACATGTGATATAACAAGGTGTGGAGCTGGA
>NC_063336.1:6530764-6531055 GCF_021869965.1 Rhincodon typus
GGTATTAACTAAGTCAGAGGTACAGAAATTAAAATAAAAACTTTGGAATGTGTAAGAAAATTAAATGAATTGGTACAGAGTGACCACAGTACATCATATTTAGAGTAAAGGTTGTTGTAGAAGATAACAGTGCATTGCTATGAAGCAGCAGCAAACTTAAAGCAAATCTGAGGAAAGTAGTTTCTTGTCAAAGCTGTGGAAGAATCAATCATTTCTGAAGAAGGGTCTAGACCCGAAATGTCAGATTTCTTGCTCCTCTGATGCTGCTTGGCCTGCTGTGTTCATCCAGCT
>NC_063336.1:6531155-6544332 GCF_021869965.1 Rhincodon typus
GTCTCGACCCAAAACGTCAGATTTCCTGCTCCTCTGATGCTGCTTGGCCTGCTGTGTTCATCCAGCTCTACACCTTGTTATCTCAGATTCTCTAGCATTGGCAGTTCCTACTATCTCTCATCAATCATGTTCTGTTTTCCTTTAAATGAACTTGATGGTTTTAGCATAAGCACACACTGTACATTTGGTTTTAACAATAAGACAGGAGTTTATTACTTAAAATTAGAAATAAAATAAAGCAAACTAAATTCTTCACATATAACACAATTTGAAAGATTTCAGAACACACAGCAAAACAAAATGTCATCTACTCCCCAATGCCATCATATTACAGTTATTCAAAAGTCCAGAGAAATTCCTTCTCTATCAAATCTATAGGTTTTTCATAACTGCTTCTTTTCAGTTCTAGTCCTGTGCGCTGTGAACCCTTTTTGTCTGAGATCTTGGACTTTCTGACCAAACACTGCTGGCCTGGAAGTTCTTAGAAACTACAACTGTTACACTGAGATAACTTATTTCCTTAACTGATATGAGCAATCTTCTTTTTATAGGAGAGGCTTTCTTGTGTCTGACTTCAGGTCTCCTTTCAACCGCCCAAAACTTTTGAACTAAACTTAAAACAGACTTGCTCATTCCTAGATTCTGCTACACCAGTGGCTTGATATTTTCTCTCTGAAGCCATTCACAGTATGAAGAAACTTCCATTAACACTCTTGGAGGCACTCCAGAAGTGGTTTAAAATTATGGTTCTGGAAAGACTGACCCAGTTAATTTTTAAACTCCTTCACAAATGGAGAAGAGTACTCATATGCCACAAGTTCAAATTTCAAACTCTAAAAGAAATTATATATAAATCACCCCACAAGGGGATAACATTTGTAATTCTTCACACACTATCCTGGAAACTAAAGAAGGCAGTAAATTATGAGCAGTGCCTGTGCAACTTCCACTTTCATTTCCCTCAGTTGCCTAGATGTATCTCATCCAGTCTGGTACTTTAGCAAGTTTAAGGACAGACAACTTATCCAATACATCTTCCTTAGTAATTTTAAACCTTTCAAGTGTCTGAACTACCTTCTGTTTCACTTTGATTGGTGCAGCATCTTCCTTGGGAGAGGAAGATGCAAAATATCTATTTAATACCTCAGCCATCCCTTCCCCCTTCATGAATAAATTACCTCTTTGGTTGCTTATCAGCTCCACTCTCTTCTCATGCCCTCACTTTCCTGATCATCGATTGGGTGAAGATTTTTACAGTTCCTCTCTGAACCTTCTATATTCAACCTGGCTTTTATTTGAATTAGCTTCTGACATCTGTCATGAGCACACTTTGTCATAGAGTCATATGGAAACAGACCCTTCGGTCCAATTCATCCATGCTGACCAGGTATCTCAAACCTAACTTTTCTTATCCAGGGAACTCTGGATGGCGTGCTCCACCTTTTCCCTTTATAGGAATACACCTTGAATTTGCCCAAACTATCTCTTTAAAAGTAGCCTATTGCTCATTCAATCAATCTTTGATTGCAATTTATCTGGGTCAGATCCATTCTCACCCCATTGAAGTTAAATTATCCTGAGTTAATTATTCTTACTCCATGTTCTTTATGATTGCGAGCCTAAACCTTATGGTACAATGATCACTTTCCCCGAAAAATTAACTACTAATACATGATTCACTTGGACCAGCTTGTTCCCAAAACCCATATCTAAACAGTGCCTCTTTTCTCTCTGGACTGGAAATATACTACTGTAGAAAATTTTCTTGAGCACCCTTGAGGAACTTTGTCCCTCTGAACCCTTAACGCTCTGACTATCTATAGTTAATAGTCACTCTACATGGGTATAATGCGCTAAGCTAAAAATTGTGATTCGAGATATTAGCAAAGACTACTTGAGGGGACAGCAGCTTATATCAGGGCTTCCACCACCAGTGGCTGTCAACTGATCAAGAACAAATGCTTTTGCAAAATAAAGAGATATTCCCACAAAAGATAAAGATAGAACATACAAATCCAGAGCACCCTGGATGATAAAGGAGATAGAAATGAAGTTAAAGAAGGAAAGGTGTTAAGAACCAAACTACATACAGAATGTTCAGAACGGAAGTGAAAAAGCAAAGGTGAAAAGCAAACAGATATCTTGAAAAAAGACTGGCAACTAACATAAAATGAAATCCCAAAGTCTCCTGTATGTACATCATTATAGGAATGGGTCAATTAGAGACCAAAGGGGATTTACATTCAGAGGCAAGAGGCATGCTTGAGGTGTTAAATAAATACTCATCATCTGTCTTTACCTACAAGACAAACGCTGCCTAAGCCATGGTAATTGAGGAGGAAGGTCAATCACTAAAATGATTTAAAATTGGTAAGGAGGAGCCGTATTGGATAAAGTGTTGGTATTTAAATTTGATAAGACATCAGGGTCAGTCAAGGTGCATCCAAGGATGTTGAAGGAAGTGAGAATGGATATTGAAGAGGCACTGCCCATTTTCTTTCAATCTTCCCTGGATTTGAGTGTGGTGCCAGGTGACTGGAGAATTGTGAACAGTATACCCTTATTCAAAAAGGTTGTAAACATCAGCCCAGCAATTGCAGACCAGACTGTTTAACGTCAGTGGTGGGGAAATTTCTAGAAACCATTATTTGGAATAGAATTAGTGGAAAAATGCGGATTAGGTTAGAATGGTCAGCATGGCTTTGTGAAGAGAGAATCTAAGTGACTTGCTGCCATCCTTTGAAGAGATAACAGAGTGGGTTGGTGAGAGCAATGCTATTGGAATGGTGTATGTGGACTTCCAGAAAGTGCTTGATACAGTGCCACCCAACAGACCCGTAAGGAAAGTTCTAACTTGCGGAATAAAAGTGACACAGCAACATCGATATGAAATTGGCAGAGGGATAGGGGACAAAGTAATTGTCAGTTGGTATTTTTCAGGCTGGAAGAAGATTTGTGGAGCTCCCCAGGGGTTGATATTTGCTTTTCCTAATGTATTAATGGTCTAGATTGTGTGTTCAGAGGACAATTTCAAAGTTTTTATATGACACAAAACTTGGAAGAATTGTACACTGTGAGGAGGACAGTATGGAACTCCAAAAGGACATTGACAAGTTAGTGGAGAGGGTGGATAGGTGGCAGATGAGGTTCAATGCAGGGAAGTGTAGAGTGATGCACTTTGGTGAGAAGACCACGGAGAGACAATGTAAAACTGTTCTAAAGGTTTTGCAAGAGCATAGAGACCTGGTGCATGTAAATTAAGTGTATAAATCATTAAATGTGACAAGACAGAGAGAGCTGTTAATAAACATTATTCTAAGCTTTATTAATATGGGCATAGAGTGTGAGAGCAGCGAGATTATGATGAGCTTAAAAACACTGATTAGATCTCAGCTGGTGTATTGTGTACAGTTCTAGGCACCACACTATAAGAAGGATGTGAATGAACTGGAGAGAGTACAGAAAAAATATGCAAGAATGGTTCGGGAATGAAATTCTTCAGTTGTGAGGATAGATTGGAGAAGTTTTTTCTTGGAGAGGAGAAGACTAAGAGGGGATTTTGTAGAAGTTTTCAAAATCATGAGGGGCCTGGGCACAGCAGATGAGAATTTTAAATTGTTACCTTTTCAAAATGGATTGAGAACCAGAGGGCACAGTTTCAATGTGTTTTACAATAGTTGCAAATTCAAGGTGAGAAAAACTGTTTTCACAGTGTGAGTAATTAGAGAATGGAATGCTCTGCGTGGAAGTGTGGTGAAGGCAGGTTCACTGTGACACTCAAAAAAACATTGGAGGATTATTTAAATAGAAATGATGTGCAGAGTTACAGTGGTAAGGTACAGGGAGAGCCAGTGCCAAATGGCCTCCTTTTACATGGTGAGCATTCTATGAATGAATCTGCAATCATCTGTCAGTACCACCAGCAGTAATTTTTGTGTGTATACGCGTGTGTTTTTTTTTAATTGAAACAACCAATATAATGGCTACCATGATCTAAGTATTTGTGGTTTCTGATCTCCTCCCAACAGGCTTGCATTCTTGCAGTTTTAAAGTGAAAGAGGTACAGATAAGCAAATTAAGCCCGTCTCATTTATTTATAGCAAAGTTTCTACATTTTATTGTTGCTTTCTGTTTTCACCAAGTCATCGAGACGACCGATGGTCAGATGATCCCTATGACAGAGACAAGCGGCAGGCAGAGTGGAATTTCCACAAGGACAGCTTCTTCTGTGATGTTCCCAGTAAGTGCCATATTCTTGATAGAGTCACTTGGCCTTTGTTGAAATACTGATCTCCAGTAGCATAGTGCAGTGCCTTATGGGGATCTGCGGCCTGGATGTGTTGTTGAGCACCTAAAGTGGAAGCTATGTCTAACTTGGCTCATCTCTTCTAATCCTGCTGTTCAGCTGATGAGGTCTGTCTAAATAGGCACATCCTAAAGCCAAGTGGAGGCTAAGAGTTAGGGAAAATTCCTTTTCTTTTGCTGAATTTATTTGTTTATCCCCAGCTCCTCTGGCCTGGAGTACAGCTAGCTGATCAAGTACCGAAATAAAAACAGCAGAAAATGGAGAATGACACTGTCATAGTGACTGTCAGAGATTAAAACAAAAAACAAAAGGAGTAGATAATGAAAATATATGCAGGAAAGTAAAATTATAATAGTGTTCGATATGTAAATGTTCCCATTAGAGAAGGAGCAAAACTTAGTAAATAAGGCAGGGCAAGTGACTGAAGTGTTAGTAGAGGGACTCTTTGGGACTAGTGATCATGATTCTATTAGATTTAAAATAATTATGGAAAAGGATAAACCGTCCATAAAATTAAAGTTCTTAATTGGAGTAAGGCAAATTTTAATGATATGAGACAAGAACTTTCAAAAGTTGATTGGAGTAGCCTGTTTACGTGTAAAAGGGACGACTGATGAATGAGAGGCGTTCAAAAATGTAATTACAAGAGGTCAGAGGCATTGAGTTCCTGTTGGAGTGAAAGATAAGGCTGGTAAGACCAGGGAACAATGGATGAAAAAAGATATTGAGGTTTTAGTCAAGAATAAAAAAGAATCATTTATTAGGTATAGACAAAGGGGATCAAATGAATCTCTTGAAGAGTATGAAAAGTGTAGGGGCATTCTTAAGAGGAAAATCAGGAAGGCATAGAGGGGATATGAGATAGCCTTGGCAGATAAGATTAAGTATAATCCAAAGAATTTCTATAAGTACATTAAGAACAAAAGAGCAACTCGGGAGAGAGAGTGAGAGTAGGGTCCTTTAAAGCTCAAAGAGGTCATCTTTGTGTTGAGCCTCAGGAGATGAGAGAGATATTAATTGAATATTTCGCATGAGTTTTTACT
The DNA here is from genome assembly GCF_021869965.1 of Rhincodon typus. NCBI lineage: Eukaryota > Metazoa > Chordata > Chondrichthyes > Orectolobiformes > Rhincodontidae > Rhincodon > Rhincodon typus. The sequence continues at coordinate 6,536,505 of NC_063336.1, forward strand.
GTGAAGAAAGAAATAGAGGCTCGGGAACTCAGGGAAATAAATATTGATGTTTTGAAAACAGTTCACATTACAGAAGAGGAAGTGCTGGAGGTCTTAGAAAACATAAAAGTGGATAAAACTTTGGGACCTGACCAAGTGTATCCCAGGACATTGTGGGAAGTTAGGGAAGAAATTGCAGGGCCCCTTGCAGAAATATTTCAATGATTTATAACCTCGGGCAAGGTGCCAACAGACTGAAGGATGGTTAATGTTGGGCCATTGTTTAAGAAAGGCTGTAAGGAGAAGCCTGGGAACAATTGAACTGTGAGTCTGACGTCAGTGTTGGGTAAGTTGTCGGAGGTGATTCTGAAAGATGGGATTTACATGCATTTGGAGAGGCAAGAACTGATTAGGGATAGTCAGCATGGTTTTATCTAAGGGAAGTCATAGCTCACAAACTTGATTGAGTTTTTTGAGGAAGTAGCCAAGAAGATTGATGAGGTCAGAACAATAGACATTGTTTACTTGGACTTTAGTAAAGCCTTTAATAAGGTTCCAATGGTAGACTAATTTAGTAAAGTTCAATCTTATGGGATTGAGGGAGATTGCCTTTTGGATACAAAATTGACTTGATGGTAGGAGACAGAGGGTGGTGGTGGAGGGTTATTTTTCAGACTGGAGGCCTGTGACCAGCAGTGTTCGACAGGGATTGGTACTGGGTCCTCTTTTGTTTGTTGTTTATATAAACGATTAAATGAGAATATAGGAGACATGCTTAGTAAGTTTGAGGAAGACACCAAAATTGATGGTACAGTGGACAGTGATGAAGGTTGTCTAAGATTACAAAGAGATGTTGATCAATTGAGTCACTGGGCTGAGGAGTGGCAGATGGAGTTGAATTTGGATAAATGTGAGGTACTGCAATTTGATAATACAAACACGGCTAGGACTTATACAGTTAATGGTAGGGCCCTGAGTAGTGTTGTAGAACAGAGAGACCTGGAGGTTCAGGTACACAACTCTTTGAACTTTGCATCACAGGTAGACAGGGAGGTTCAGAAAGTGTTTAGTACGCTTGCCATTATTGCTTAGACCTTTGAGTGTAGGCATTGGGCAGTCATGTTGAGGTTGTACAGGACATTGGTGAGGCCTCATCAGGAGTACTGTATATAGTTCTGGGCGCCCTGTTATAGGAAGGATATTATTAAATTGGAGAGGTTTCAGAAAAGATTTATCAGGATGTTGCCAGGAGTGGAGGGTTTGAATTATAAGGTTTGAGTATAGGCTGGGACATTTTTCACTGGAACATAGGAGGTGTAGGGGTGACCTTTTAGAGGTTTATAAAATTATGATGGGCATAGTTAATGTGCATAGCAAAGGTTTTTTTCCTAAGGTTGGGGGAGTTCAAAACTAGGGGGCATATTTTTAAGGTGAGAGGAAAGAATTTAAAAAGGCCACAAGGGGCAACTTTTTTGCACAGATTGTGGTTCTTATGTGGACTGAACTGCCAGAGGAAATGATGGATGCAGGTACAGTCACAACATTTAAAAAACATTTTGATAAGTACATGATTAGGACAAGTTTGGAGGGACATGGGCCAAATGCAGGCACGCAGGACTAGTTTAGTTTGGGAACATGGTCGGCACGGACTAGTTGGACCGAAGGGTCTGTTTCCATGCTGTATGGCTCTATGATTGTGACTGTATGACTAACAAACTGTCATTTGGTAATACAGGACTTTAGTATTGCTGAAAAAAGGCACATTTTGTCAAAGCATTTCATCTTGAACTTGTTGGAACATTCGAAAAATTGCCAATGTGAAGGTAGATGGTACTGAGCAGACGAGTGGTACTGATGGAGCAACGGACTAACAATTAAGAAGCTTAATGGAATGTTGTACTTTCTTATGAGAGGAATTGATCAGAAAAGTAAGGATAAATAAAAGTAAAGTTACGGTGGATGCCAGTGCTGTTTTTAGCTGGGGGAGAAACTGGATCCCACAAATAAACAGAACAATGAAATGTCTGCTTACGTTGCATTTGTCAATGACCTGAGGACTGGCCTGGTGCAGTGGGAGTGTCCCTGCTTCTGCATTCTAATCCCATCTCCCAAACATGCATCGTGATATTTCTGAACACGTTTGGTTATAAATATATAGATTGGTTCTGGTCTCCCTGCTTTCGGAATGATGTTGTTAAACTTGAAAGGGTTCAGAAAAGATTTACAAGGATGTTGCCAGGGTTGAAGGGTTTGAGCCAAAGGAAGAGGCTGAATAGACTGGGGCTATGTTCCCTAGGGTATTGGAGGCTGAGAGGTGACCTTATAGAGGTTTATAAAATCATGAGGGGCATGGATATGGTGAACAGTCAAGGGCTTTTCCCGAGGGTGGGGGAGTCCAAAACTAGAGGGCATAGGTTTAAGGTGAGAGGGGAAAGAATTAAAAGGGACCTAGGGGGTAATGTTTTCACACAGAGGGTGGTGCCTGTGTGGAATGAGCTGCCAGAGGAAGTGGTGAAGGCTGGTACAATTACAACATATAAAAGGCATCTGGATGTGTATATGAATAGGAAGGGTTTAGAGGGATATGGGCCAAATGCTGCCAAATGGGAGTAGATTTATATAGAATATCTGGTTAGCATGGATGAGTTGGACCGAAGGGACTGTTTCAGTGCTGTATATCTCTATGACTCCATGGTATAATTCACATTGATGTGCAACGGAAAAGTATTGGTCAGATGGAACAAGGAAGGTAGCTTTTCTTCCCTAAAGGATATTGGTGAGCCAATTGAGTTTTATTACAATGCAGTAGTTCCTTGATTCCTTTAATGATATGGGGTTTTTATTTCCTCATTTTTAAACCTTACTTCAAGTTCTCAAGTTGGTACAGAGGAATTTAATTTCATGTTCTCTGTAATTAATACTCCAGGACTGTAGATTTCTGTTCCATGTAATTATCACATTATCTTACCGTTTACTCACACCCAGCCTCTGAGTTAGTAGGCCAGTTGTGTAAGCCATGGAGGAAACTGCAGGACTCTATTTTGCATTTTTGAGAAATGTATGTTGAAGTGTTTGCCAGTTCCTAACCCTCTTACCCTGCTCTGTAGGTGACCGATACTCTCGGGTCGTGTTTGCTTCAGCAGATGGGGAAAACTTGTGGCGAACGCAATCAATTAAATCAATGTGCAATCTTGACAATGCCAGGGTATGTACTTTTATCACAAGTATTTATTTTCTGTTTCCATCTTGCTTCCTTGAGCTCCTGCTCTAACCCCGAGCATCAAGGATGGGATAAACAGGAGGGTTTATTTGAAGGTGAAGAGTGGGAGGATTTTGATGGTACTTGAGGAAAGATTTCTTTGATCCAGAGGGTAGTGGGGCTCTGGAATGCACTGGCTGGGGGTGTAATTGAGGCGAGAAACCTCCATGCCCTTTAAAAAATATGTGGATGAGCACTTGGAATATCAGCACATTCAAGGCCAGGGCCTAATGCTGGAAAGTGAGAGTTTGTGTATTTTTTTGGCAATACAGGCTAAAGGACCTCTTCTGTACTGTCTGACTCTAAGTGTAGACCTTTTAATTGATCTGAGCCTCACCAGCCCACTTTTGAATCATATCCCTGACTTATTTTCCCTGTTTGGAAATGCCTGTTCATAGAATCTCTACAGTGTGGAAGCAGGTCATTTGGCCCATCGAGTCCACATTGGCCCTCTGAAGAGAACCCCACCCAGACCCAGCCCCCTACCCTATCCCCATAACCCTTACATTTACGATGACTAATCCACCTAACCTGCACATCTTGGACTGTGGGGTGAAACTGGAGCAACTGAGGAAACCCACGCAGACACGGGGAGAACGTGCAAACTCCACACAGACAGTTGCCTGAGGATGGAATCAAACTCGGTTCCCTGGCACTGTGAGGCAGCAGTGCTAACCACTGAGCCACTGTGCCATCTGGGCATGGTTGAACCCATTGTTCAACCCACTGTTGAACCCATTTCTAACATTTGCTTTAACTGTCTTCATGACAGCTGTGGAATATTTTGTGGAGGCCCTCCTGTTTAAGCTTATAATGGCCCATTGAATGGAAGGAGGTTGGTGCTATGGGTTGCTTGGGGGTGGGATGTTGTATTCAAAGGATGTCTGAAGCTGCTGCTCCAGTTGCTGAGGCCATGGTAAAGGTCATGGAGCATTGGGTTTTAAGGCAAGAGATATAGAATGACAGCAAGAGTCAGTCTAACTAGATTCTAATCCTAATTCCCTTCAGTCACCTCTTTGAGTCACACCAGGACTTGAAATGAATCTTGAGAGTCTGCTAAATTATTCAATTTATTAAATGATTCATTAAAACAAAATCTATTATTTTACAGAACCCAGTGTCTAAAACTGGTTTGAATTTCTTTTTAATATGGTCTATATTACTGCAGATCCGTTCACACTCGCAGTTTGGGGAACTTTGTCAGAGGACCTCAGCTGCCTCCTGCTGCCCCAGCTGGACACTGGGCAACTACATCGCCATCCTCAACAATCGATCGTCCTGCCAGAAAATCACCGAGCGAGACGTGGCGCACACGCTGAAACTCCTCCGCTCCTGTGTTAAATATTACCACAACGGGACCCTAGGGCCGGAATGCTGGGACAAGACCACGCGTCGTAAAGACCAGCTCAAGTGCACATCTGTGCCGCGCAAGTGCACCAAGTACAACGCTGTTTACCAAATCCTTCATTATTTGGTGGACAAAGACTTTTTGAGCCCACAGACATTGGACTACGTGATTCCAGCATTAAAGTACAGCATGCTGTTCGTCCCCACTGAGAAAGGGAAAAGCATGATGGACATTTACTTGGACAATTTTGAGAACTGGAACTGTTCAGATGGTGTCACCACCATTGCAGGAATCGAGTTTGGGATCAAGCACAACTTGTTCCAGGACTACCTTCTGATGGATACTGTGTATCCTGCCATTGCGATTGTGGTTGTTCTGTTGATAATGTGCATGTACACCAGGTCCATGTTCATCACTTTGATGACCATGTTCGCCATCATCAGCTCCTTAATCGTCTCCTACTTCCTCTACAGGATTGTGTTTGGCTTCAAGTTTTTCCCCTTCATGAACCTCACAGCACTGATTATCCTGGTGGGGATAGGGGCTGATGATGCCTTTGTGCTGTGCGATGTCTGGAACCATACCAAGTTCGACAAGCCCAAGGCTGAGTTGGCGGAAACCGTGAGTGTCACCCTGCGTCACGCGGCCCTCTCCATGTTTGTCACCAGCTTCACCACCGCAGCTGCCTTCTACGCCAACTATGTCAGCAACATCACTGCCATCCGCTGCTTTGGTGTCTACGCTGGCACTGCCATCCTGGTCAATTACATTCTGATGGTGACTTGGCTGCCAGCGGTGGTGGTGCTGCATGAACGTTACCTGTTACACTTTTTCCAGTGCGGTGAGAGGCCTGGCCAGCGAGCTGAGCACAACGGCTACCTGGCCCAGCTCTGTTGCCGGCTGCAGCGCCTCCTGCTGGCTGCCTCCGAGACCTCCCGCATATTCTTCGAGAAGGTGCTGCCCTGCATCGTCATCAAGTTCCGCTACATCTGGCTCTGCTGGTTCCTTGCCCTGACCGTCGGCGGCGCCTACATCGTCTGCGTGGACCCCAAGATGAAGTTGCCGTCGCTCGAGCTCTCCGAGTTCCAGGTCTTCCGCTCATCGCACCCCTTCGAGCGCTACGATGCCGAATTCCGCCGGCTGTTTGTGTTCGAACGGGTGCACCACGGTGAGGAGCTACACATGCCCATCACGTTGGTGTGGGGCATTGCCCCCGTGGATGCTGGCGACCCCCTCAACCCACACAACAAAGGCCAGCTGCGGCTGGACTCGACGTTCGATGTGGCCAGTCCCAGCTCACAGCTCTGGCTTCTGCACTTCTGCCAGCGCCTGAGGAACCAGAGCTTCTTTCACCAGACCGACGAGCAGGACTTCACCAGCTGCTTTGTGGAGACCTTCCGCCAGTGGATGGAGAACCAGGACTGTGAGGAGCCCACCTTGTACCCGTGCTGCAGCCAGTCCACCTTCCCCTACAAGCAGGAGGTGTTTGAGCTCTGCATCAAGCGGGCCATCATGGAGCTGGAGCACAGTACTGGCTACCACTTGGACAGCAAGACCCCGGGGCCCCGCTTTGACATCAACGACACCATCCGGGCTGTGGTGCTGCAGTTTCAGAGCACCTACCTCTTCACGCTGGCCTATGAGAAGATGAGCCGATTCTACAAAGAGGTGGATGCCTGGATTGTGGAGGAGCTGAAAGCTGCTCCAGCTGGCCTCAGCAATGGCTGGTTTGTCAGCGGCCTGGAATTCTTTGACCTTCAGGACAGCCTGTCCGATGGCACCCTGGTGGCCATGGGCCTGTCGGTGGCCGTGGCCTTCAGCGTCATGTTACTCACCACCCGCAATGTGGTGATTAGCCTCTACGCCATTGTCTCCATCACAGGCACCATCTTTGTCACAGTGGGCTCATTGGTGCTTCTGGGCTGGGAACTGAATGTGCTGGAGTCTGTCACCATCTCCGTGGCTGTGGGTTTAGCTGTCGACTTTGCCGTCCATTACGGTGTGGCCTACCGCCTGGCGCCAGAGGCAGACCGCGAGGGGAAGGTGGTCTTCTCCTTGAGCCGTATGGGCTCAGCTATTGCCATGGCCGCCCTGACCACCTTTGTGGCTGGTGCCATGATGATGCCCTCCACGGTTCTGGCGTACACGCAGCTCGGGACCTTCATGATGCTCATCATGTGCATCAGCTGGGGCTTTGCCACCTTCTTCTTCCAGTGTATGTGCCGCTGCCTGGGGCCACAGGGCTCCTGTGGCACCATTCCTCTGCCCAAAAGGTTGCAGTGCCACTGTTTGACACTGCCCCCACCTCCCCATGGTGGTCGCAGGCCGAGAGAGGGCAAGAGGGCCTGCCGTACCCACAAACACCAGCCAGCTGGTGGGGAGGGCAATCACCTGGACACTGAGCATGAACATTATGAGCTGGAGCCCCTGGCCACCAGGGAGGGTGGTGAGGCTGGGGAGAAGAGACCAGGCACCATGGGCGACAGCGAAGAACTGCGCACCGATCCTCGGCTATTGAACGGGACCCGAGTACCCACCTGCCGCCCAGGCAGACCGAACCGGCCAACAACCAACCTGCCGATGCAAACCAAGCCACCGCTGCCTCCGATCCGTTTTGTCCAGATGAGCACACGCCTGAACAGTGTCCCACACTCCCTGGACAGCGTCACTGCCCGAGTTCACACCAACCCCCATTAAAGCCCCTCCTCCACCACCCTCAGAGGGTTGAGGGGCAGTACTGGGGGAAGAAGCGGAGCAAGGGCAACCTGGAGTCTTCAACATCCAGCAGGCTGTGAGTGGTTTCTCATCCCATTTCCTTGATGCCTCGCTCTTCAGGGGTAACATGTTGCCACTGCCGGCCAGACAGCCTGGAGAGTCGTGCACGTGCCCACATGGCAGTGCCACCTCAGTGACTACAATCCCACCCCCCTGCAATCCACTCCCTCATTCACCATCCTGTACCCCATCCCTCTCCCCCACCTCCCTCCAACCCATTCCCTCACTCACCGTCCTGTACCCCATCCCTCTCCCCCACCCCCCTCCAACCCACTACCTTACTCACCGTCCTGAAATCCAAACCTCTACCCCACCCCCTCCAACCCACTCCCTCAATCACCGTCCTGTACCCCATCACTCTCCCACAGCCCCCTCCAACCCACTCCCTCACTCACCAACCTGTACCCCATCCCTCTCCCCCAGCCCCCTCCAACCTACTCCCTTACTCACCATCCTGAACCCCATCC
>NC_063336.1:6544342-6544562 GCF_021869965.1 Rhincodon typus
CCAGCCCTCTTCAACCCACTCCCTCATTCACCGTCCTGAACCCCATCCCTCTCCCCCAGCCCCCTCCAACCCACTCCCTCACTCACCGTCCTGTACCCTATCCCTCTCCCCCACCCCCTCCAAAACACTCCCTCACTCACCGTCCTGAACCCCATCTCTCTCCCTGAGCCCCTTCCAACCCACTCCCTTACTCACCGTCCTGTACCCCATCCCTCTTCCC
>NC_063336.1:6544572-6574661 GCF_021869965.1 Rhincodon typus
CCCTCTCCCCCACCCCCCTCCAAAATACTCCCTTACTCACCGTCCTGTCATTCTTCATTTAGAGATGCAGATCCCTCGGAAGTTCTCTTCCTGGAAACTTCTGCCTCTCTTTCAGCCCCATGTGAGATTAAAAAGCCAAAAAGAGTCTCTTAGCTCTCATGTCCAGAGAGGACCAGGGGCACTTGAAGGAGGGACCAATGCTTGGGACCCTTTCAGATTGCAGTATCTCCCCTGGGAGATCTGCAAACACCAAACCCTGTACTGTCTTTATGTCCCTGTCCCTTAATCATGGAAACTCCTCAGGACAGCATATGCCAAAGGCAAAGGGTTCTTGATCCAATAGCCACCACAGACTTTAATGGAGAGAGAGAGAGCACATGAAGCAGACCTACAATAGGCCACATTGTAACCACACCCAGTACTTCTGCTAAACAGAGCCCTCTGAGCCAGGACTGAACTACACCATATTCCCGGATTCCCGCATTCTGAGGCAGCACACCCTCACTTCATTTGCTGCCTCATGTCACGGCCCAGCGACTGACCCCCGAAGATAACAAAGTGCAATTGTATCGACACTTCTTCCAAAGGTCGAATGAAGCCAGCACGTCTGCTGCTCTGGACAATGCATTCAGAACTAATGTCTGTGAACCCTTTGTTATATGAAGGGGAGGACACTGCGAGGGTGCTTAACTCAAACTGAAGGCACATGTCTTCACACCTTTTCAAAGGGGTGGGTGGGTAGGAAGGGGGAACGAGGGCTGATCAGAGTGACACCCAACAATAAAAACTGAAATAAGATGCAGTTAAAGAAACACGATGTAAGTCAGAGATTGTGCCACGATCATTTGTTTTCAAAGGTATTTCTTTGTTTTTTTATTCTCCCAGTTATTTGTCCTGACGTCTTCCACAGTACCTCTTCTGTGAGACTGTCCTGGAGATGCCAACAGTTCTTACCAATGAGGCCATTCCTCACACCGTGCTAATGTTAGCAGGATCTCAGAGACCATGGAATGGGTGGGTGGGTGGGTGTTAACAGACGTTACATTGAATCCCAATCAGCTTCTCTACACATTCCCAGTTAGCATTCGGCGTTGCTGTACAGCCATCGAGAGCAGGCAGACTAGCTCAATGTACTCACCCTGCCCTCAATACATTGAGGCCCATGCAACATTGTGATTATTTCCTCACTTTGTTAATTCAGCATTGCCCCGAGGATGGAGCTGAGGCTATGCTTGGTTCTTATGGTTCAGGATGAATGGCTGCAGTTATAATGATCTACTCAGGCCCTGTAGGATTCTTAGCCCGAATCCATATCCCAATTCCACAAGCAAAATATTAGATGGATCTAATTTCTTGCTCGTTTAAATCTGGTTTAAATTCCCTGATTCCTTTCCACACCCACAACAGGCCAGGTACAGCCTGTGGTGAGGTTCCAAAGCCCATCATTTGCCACGTGGCTGTAAGTGAGAGCAGGTCAGGAAATAAATACCATGTTCCCTTCCCACATCCCACACTGATGCAGAGAATGGGAAAGTGGGGGGATTGAGCAGGTGCCTGAGCTCTCAGTGTTACATTTTGTCTCCTCCGTGCTGTCTGCACTTCCCTGTTGTTTTGGAATGACACCTGCTGTTGCAAATGCCCCTCCAAGTTACTCACCGTCCTGACTTGGAAATATGTCCTCATCCTTTCAGCATTGTGTCAAAATCCTGGAACTCCCTCCGCAACAGCATTGTGGGTGACCCTACAGCACATGGACTGCAGTGGTTCAAGAAGACAGCTCCCCCCCGCCTTCTCAGTGGCGGTCAGGGATGAGCAGTTAATGCTGGTCCAGCTAGTGACACCCCCAGCCCCCTCCTGTGAAAGGATTTTAAAATAAGCCCACTCTCCTTTGGTGGGGCTTCGGGGAGAATGCTGCCCTAAAAGAGGGACCATTTTGTTTTGCCGTTGTCAGAGTGTGCTGCTGCTGACACCATGTCAGAAATGCAATAAAACAGGACGCTTCATTTACTGCACACTAGTGTTTGTCTTTCGACGGCTCTGGAGCTGCACAGTTTCCTGCCCATCGGAAAGTATTGTCATAGCTCAAACACTGTCAGTCTCCTATTGATGACACATGGTCCGTGTGACCATCAGTGAACTCTCGTTGTTCCCGTCTGACTGATGTCTCAGTGCAGACTCCCCTTCCTGACCGTAAAAACCGATCAAATCCCATCAGACCTTTCTGAAGAAGGGTCTAGGCCCGAAACGTCAGCCTTCCTGCTCCTCTGATGCTGCTCGGCCTGCTGTGATCATCCAGCTCTACACCTTGTTATCTCAGACCTTTTAATTCATCTTAAAAATGTGCGTCATTAGCATTGGATCAGTCCTGTCTCTCTTTGCTCACACCGCACCACCCCCCCCACCGCCCCCCACCCCCAGCATCTTCCTATAGCATTGTTTCCAGCATACATCAGGAATAACTGAGCCCGTATCATGTTTTTACACAGGTTTTTGTATACATGTTGGGAGCAATTTGAGGCAATGGTGAATTTGAAACCTTCAGTCGATCAGCCCAATCACCTCCATCCAATTCCACTTTTTATTTCTTTTTGACCCAAGTTAAGTTTGGGTGAATAATTTAACACTTGCATTCTTAATGTATGCTTTATGCTATTTAAAAAGAAATGTTACTACAGCTATTAAACTAAGTATTCCTATCTGTTGTGTATCGCATTGTCCAGGATATGCAAAATAATTGGGATGACGATTGTAAACTTCAGTCGAGCTGGCAAAGATTCAGATTTCCTTTCACAGATTGGGGGTCTTTGGGTCTACAGTTTTCCCATGGCATCTATGTCCTGTCACGTCCATATTGCAGCTGAGATTGGATGTAGAACGTTCGAGTTACAGAGTTGCTGTTTCTATGTAGTTCCCTCTTTGTAAGTCTGTATCCAACTTCAGCATATACATCACCCAGCCTGGAGTCACACTGAGATACAGGAGCACTCAACCGTTCTTCTGTGTTGTAGGTGGGACACTCATAGAGCCATACAGCGCGGAAACAGATCCTTCGGTCCAACCAGTCCATGCCAAACATAATCCCAAACTAAACTATTCCACCTTCCTGCTCCTGGCCCATATCCCTCCAAACCTTTGCTATTCATGTACCTATCCAAATGTCCATCACATCCTGTATCTTCAAGTGGTGGCAGTAGAGACACATTCACTCCTCAGGAGTGAGCTGGCAGCAGTTTATGGGGCAGGGAAATGGTCAGCAGAACAACACTGGGGGACAATAGAGGTGGCAAAGGCTGGGGGTGGGGCAAAACACATGCAGCCAAAGGATTGACTTGATTAGTTAAAATATGATTTCTATTTCAAAGATGTGCTGGCTGTGCCTGATCACATTGTGACACATTGTGATTTCCTGCTATAATCTGCTTGATAATGAATTCTGGAAGTTTCCCAATGACAGGTTTTAGGCAATTTGGCCTACAGTTTCCTGCCTTCTTTCTCAGAAGATCTTTAGTCTTTGGAATTCCCTACTCCAGACTGCAGCAATACAGGCTGGTTTATTAAATAGATTCAAGGCAGAGTTAGATTTTTGATCTACAAGGAAGGCAAGAGGATTATAAATGGAGTTAAGTTTATAATCTGATCAGCCATGATCTTAATGAATGACACAAGTTGCTGAAAGGACCAAACAGTCTACTCCAGCTGTTAGCTGTTGTGGCTGTCCCCACCGTCTCCAGCCTTACCTCCCTCCTGGACACCTTTCACTTGTTTATTTCAAACTCCACCTGTAACTATTCTCGGTTCCAGCTTGCTAAGTTAACCACCAGGCAGCCAAGGTACTAGGATAACAGCTGTAGGACCACCTAGTATGAATGTTGACGATGCTGCTGCAGCCTGTTGTATGTTGGGAATTCATGGTGTTAAATGTCATTGATCAATTCTGCTCCCATCGCACCCAGCAAGACCTTTATCTCATCCAGAAAGATTCGATGACATTGCTGCTGCCGTGATCTGGAGGAGAGTTGCACTGTGGTATTCTCACCACCAGGTGGAGGCAACACACTGTTCCACATTTCACCTTGAACTCGGGAGGCCATTCAGCTCATCGTAGTAGTGCTGGCTCTTTGGAAGAAGTATCTCGCACCCCTCAATCACTCACTACAATCAAGCACTGTATTTCTCTTACAGATACTTTTTAAATTTCTTTTTGAAGTTGTACTTGAATTTATTATCACCACTTTCCAGCTCTCAACAACCCACCACAACTCTCCTTAGGCCCACTCTCATTCTCGTCTAAATTACCATAAATCTGCTGCCAGTGGGACCTTCCTCCTGAGATTGAACTTTGATCCTCAGATCTTCCCGTAACCACCCCTGATCTAGACACAGCCTCAGTTACTTTGTAGACCCATGTTAGTCATAGAGTGGTACAGCATAGGAACAAACCTTTCGGCCCACCGTGTCTGTGCTGACCAACAAACACACAACTACACTAATCCCATTCACCTGCGCTAGGTCCACAGCCTACATGCTGTGGCACTTTAAATACTCATCAGATGCTTCTTAAATGTTATGAGGGTACCTCCATCACTCTCTCAGGCAGCATGTTCCATATTTTTACCACCCTTTGAATGAAAAAAAAATCCTCAGATGCCCCCTAAACTACTTACTCCTCATCTTAAACTAATGTCCTCTGGTCTTAGACATTCCACCATGGAGAAAAGTATGTATACCTCAATCAGATTTTGTCTCAGCCTCCTCTGCTCCAGGGAAAACAATCCCAGCCTGTCCAGTCTCTTCTCATAACTGAGACTTTCCATCCCAGGCAGCATCCTGGTGAAACTCCTCTGCACCCCCTCCAGTACAATCACATCCTTCTGATAGTGTGGTGACCAGAACTACACACAGTGTTCCAGCTGTGGCCTAACCAATGTTTTATAAAATTGTAACAAAACTTCCTTGCTCCTATATTCTACAAGCATTCTGTTCGCCTTCCTCACCACCCTGTCTACCTGCGCTGACACCATCGGAAATCTATGGACTAGTGCGCTAAGGTCCCTAAGGCCCCAGCACTCCCTAGAGACCTATCATCCATAAGGTATATCCTTCTCTAATTAGACCTCCCTAAAATCATCACCTCACACTTATTGGGATTACATTCCATCTGTTCCGCGTACCATTTCTGTCCAAAACTTTCATATCCTATCAAAAGTCTGCTGTGTAGAATTGGACACGACAGAAGAAATAGGAGCAGGAGTAGGCTGTCTAACTCAACCCTGGAGAAATTCAGTGACCCTGCCTCCACCATTCTCTAGGGAAGAGAATTGCACAGACTTCCACACCTCTGAGGTAATTCCTCATACCTCAGCCTGAGATGGACAATCCTTTTTTAAACTCTGACCCCTGGTTCTTGACTCCAGTACAGGGAAAACAAATTCTGTCAGCATCTACCCTGTCACATCCCCTCAGCATCTTATATGTTTCAATAGATCATCTCCCATGCTTCTAAACTCTATTGGATACCAGCCCAACCTGTTCATTGTTTCCACGTGATTCAGCTCTTTCATCTGACGAATCAAACTTGTGAACCTTCTCTGAAATGTTTCTAATGCAAATATATTGCTGTGTAGGTAAAGTGACCAGCAAGAACAATGCAACAATCAGTGGGAAAGAGTCATAAAATAATACATTGGAGAAAAGATTATCTTCATCTCTGCGAAAACTGTTTGAAATATCTATTTACGCCAGTAATTTGGCATCACTGATTTGCAGTTTAATAGAAAGGGTCATTTTCAAAGATGACCAAGAAGATGTTATTGGAGGTTCTCACTGTGGATTATTCAGGTGCTGGTCTTTCCACCCCTCTGGGCCATGCTGGTGTTAATGTTCCACTTGAGCAATATTCCTCATCTGAATCTATCATCATACACCCTTCTATTCCCTTCTCCCTTACTAGCTTGCCTAGCTTCCGTTTAAATGCTATACTATTCAACTTTTACCACTCCCTGTAGTTGTGAGTTCTACATGAAGTGGGAGTGGGCTATTTGGCCCTTCATAGAAGATCATAGTTGATTTGACTGTGGTCCTAACTCCAATTTCCTGTCTGACCCCATAAGCCTTCACATTCTTGTCTATCAAGAACCTCTCTAACTCAACCTTGCATCAATTCAAAGTCCCAGCCTTCACTGCCTTCTGGGGAAAAGGATTGCATAAACTAACAATAATCAGAGCCAAAAATTCTCCTCATTTATATCTTGAAAGGGAGACTACTTAATTATGTCCCCTAGTATTAATCTCCTCCACCAGTAGGCTTCCTCCAGATTTCCACCCTGCCAAGTCCCTTCAAGATCTTATATGTTCCAATAAGATCTCTCCTTTATCTAAACTCGAGTAAGTATAAGCCAAACCTGTTCCGTTCTCCACAGATGCTGCCAGACCTGCTGAGCTTTTCCAGCAACTTCTGCTTTTGTTTCTGATTTCCAGTATCTGCAGTTCTTTGGGATTTTTCTTCCAAACCTGTTCCACGTTTCTTCCAAAGATAAGCTCTTCATCCTGGGACTGGGTCAAATGAACCTTCTTTGAACTGTTTCAAAAGCAATTACTTTTAAAAATGAGGAGACTAAACGGCATATAGTTGGTGGCCTCACCAAGGACCTGTACAGCTGCAGTAAAGGTGTTCTTCTGTTATACTCTATTCCACTTGCAAAAAGTGACAATGTTCTGTATGTACTCTGAATGGGGATATGGTTAGCATCATGGTAATGTCAATGGACTCATAATCCAGAGATACAGGCTAACACTCTGGGGCAGAGGTTCAAATCCCACCATGAGGTGATGTAATTTAAATTCAGTGCAAAATCTGAAATTAAAACAAAGACTCATCTAATAGTGACCATGTAATCACCAGATTGCTGTGATAGCTCTGATAACATTATAAACCTGGGTTTTCTGAACATGTTTAGCAAGATGCAGTGCAGTAGCCTGCCCTGAGCCATTGTGGAAGGATTAGATAGCGAGTTTAAAAAGGAACTGGCTGTATTCTTATAACCTGAACAACAACTTGCATTTATTTAGCATCTGCAACATTGTAAAATGTCCAAAACGTATTGTTATGGACCAGACCAAACCCCCTCAAAATATATTCAGAAGATAGTCTAGACCCTAACTTTTTCTTATTTTAAAGGTAAGTGAGGCGTTTCATTCCAGATGCAATTTCACCCAGAAAAAATGAGTGAGATTCTTAATGAGTACTTTGCGTCGGTATTCACTGAGGAGAGGTACATGATGGATGTTGAGGTTAGGGATAGATGTTTGATTACTCTGGGTCAAGTCGGCATAAGGAGGGGGGAAGTGTTGGGTATTCTAAAAGGCATTAGGGTGGACAAGTCCCCAGGTCTGGATGGGATCTATCCCAGGTTACTGAGGGAAGCGAGAGAGGAAATAGCTGGGGCCTTAACAGATATCTTTGCAGCATCCTTGTGCACGGGTGAGGTCTCGGAGGACTGGAGAATTGCTAATGTTGTCCCCTTGTTTAAGAAGGGTAGCAAGGATAATCCAGGTAAGTATAGACCAGTGAGCCTGACGTCAGTGGTAGGGAAGCTGCTGGAGAAGATACTGAGGGATAGGATCTATTTACATTTGGAAGAAAATCAGCTTAGTAGTGATAGGCAGCATGGTTTTGTGCAGGGAAGGTCATGTCTTACCAACTTGATAGAATTCTTTGAGGCAGTGACAAAGTTGATAGATGAGGGAAGGGCTGTAGATGTCATATACATGGACTTCAGTAAGGCGTTTGATAAGGTTCCCCATGGTAGGCTGATGGAGAAAGTGAAGTCGCATGGGGTCCAGGATGTAGTAGCTAGATGGATAGAGAATTGGCTGGGCAACAGGAGACAGAGAGTTGTAGTGGAAGGGAGTTTCTCAAAATAGAGAACTGTGACCAGTGGTGTTCCACAGGGATCCATGTTGGGACCACTGTTGTTTGTGATATACATAAATGATCTAGAGGAAGGTATAGATGGCCTGATTAGCAAGTTTGCAGATGACACTAAGATTGGTGGAATAGCAGATAGTGAAGGGGACTGTTGGAGAACGCAGCAGAATATAGATAGATTGGAGAGTTGGGCGGAGAAATGGCAGATGGAGTTCAATCCAGGCAAATGCGAGGTCATGCATTTTGGAAGATCCAATTCAAGGGCGAACTATACGGTAAATGGAAAAGCCCTGGGGAAAATTGATGCACAGAGAGATCTGGGAGTTCAGGTCCATTGTACCCTGAAGGTGGCAGCGCAGGTCGATAGAGTGGTCAAGAATGCATACAGCATGCTTTAATTCATCAGACGGGGTTTTGAATACAAGAGTTGGCAGGTCATGTTACAGTTGTATAGGACTTTGGTTCGACCACATTTGGAATACTGCGTACAGTTCTGGTCGCCACATTACCAAAAGGATGTGGATGCTTTGGAGAGGTTGCAGAGGAGGTTCACCAGGATGTTGCCTGGTATGGAGGGCGCTAGCTATGAAGAGAGGTTGAGTAGATTAGGATTATTTACATTAGAAAGACGGAGGTTGAGGGGGGACCTGATTGAGGTCTACAAAATCATGAGAGGTTTAGACAGGGTGGATAGCAAGAAGCTTTTTCCCAGAGTGGGGTCTCAACTACTAGGGGTCACAATTTCAAGGTGAAAGGGGAAAAGTTTAAGGGAGATATGCGTGGAAAGTTCTTTACACAGAGGGTGGTGGGTGTCTGGAACGCGTTGCCAGCGGAGGTGGTAGAGGTGGGCACGATAGCATCATTTAAGATGTATCTAGACAGATATATGAATGGGCAGGGAGCAGAGGGATACAGATCCTTGGAAAATAGGCGACAGGTTTAAATAGAGGATCTGGATCAGCGCAGGCTTGGAGGGCCGAAGGGCCTGTTCCTGTGCTGTAATTTTCTTTGTTCTTTGTTCTTTGTTCAATGGTCAAACTACTCAACATTAAGCAAAACGCACTTTATTTTTACACTGCAGTTAAAATAGAGACGAAATCTTTTTTAAAAATTGGCTTAGCCTCATTGAAATGCTTAGCAAAATAATAGATATATTAACTACTACTCATTAACTGTTCCAATATAATAACATCCCATAAACACACCCTTGGCAAAGGAAAATTCAGTAAAATAGATTGTCTCACATGTAATTCTAGCAGCAGGAAGAGAACCCCAGCTTTTGGCTGTAACAGAGAGAGGAATAAGAGCTTCCACATCTAGCTTCAAGACCCCAACAACTGCTGAAAGCTAAAACTAAAAATCATAGTTCTGTGGGAGCTTGACCCACCCGTTCCGGCTGCTTCTATTGTTCCAACCTTTTAAAAAAAAAACCCAAGGCCTCACAATATGTTTGTTTTATTGGCTTTGGAGCAGACCCATCAGACCTCCAACTCAACCTTTCTTTGTAAAAAATACAGGACAAAATACACCTCTTAACACCTTTTTTTTAACACCTGCCCCCCTTAAAAAAGAACTGTCAATTTACAAAAATGGCTTCATTTTAAAAAACCTTTTCCTTATACCACTAGTACACTACAATGCATATACGTGACATTGACTGTAAGCATGCAAACATTCCCTACTACATTCCATTTTGTTTTTTGTTTCCTGCCATTGAATGCCTTCATCTTCATCAAAGTTGCAACAATGTGTTGGCAGTTACTTTCTCTCATCCTGCAATGTGTAAAATTCTTAAATTGGTTGCAATAATAAGCTCCGTCTAAACAGTCTCGAATTTTTGCCCCTTAAATCTTTCTAGAAACCTTAAAGGCTTATGATAAGTATATGCAATTGTCTCAGACACTTTACTGGCAATGTAAACGTTGAAATGTTGCAACTCCAACATCAAACGCAAGGTCTCCTTCTCAATTGTGGAATATTTCTTTTGCTGATTAATCAATTTTATGGAAAAATACCCAATAGGTCTTTCTGTCTTCTTGTCATTTTCTTGCAAGAGTACAGCACCAAAACCCACATCACTCACATTGCTAGCTATCTTGAATAGCTTTGCGTTATTAGATGTGGCTAACACTGGGGGATTGGTTAACCCAGCTTTCAGGCTGTCAAGTGCCTTCTGACAATCTGCTATCCACTGAAATTTTCTGCACTTTTTCAGTAAGTCAGTGGAGCAACCACACAGCTAAAATTTGGTATGAACTTCTGATAAAACCCATTCACTCCAGGAATTGTAATATTTCCCTCTTCATCAATGGTATGGGAAACTCCCCAGTAACTCCGAATATCTGTCCATGTCCAATAACATGGCCCAAAAATGTGACTCGGGCTTATGCGAACTCATTCTCAGCCACATTTATCACCAAGCTCGTCTCTCAAAATCAGTCAAACCATTCTGATAGATGCTCCAAATATTCCTTTCATGTGTGACCAAAAATCACCAGCTTGTTGATGTATAGCACACAATCAGGTAATCCAGAAATGATTTTATTGGTTAGTCTTTGAAATGTAGCTGGCACATTTTTCATACCAAATGGCATGACTATAAATTGGTACAGTCTATTCAGCATCACAAAAGTTGAAATAAAAACCAAAAGAACTGCGGATGCTGTGAATCAGGAAGTCAGAAGTTCTGAGAAAGGGTCACCGGACCCGAAACGCTAACTCTATTTTCTCCTTCACAGATGCTGCCAGACCTGCTGAGCTTTTCCAGCAACTTTGTTTTTGTCACAAAAGTCGAAATTTCCTTCGCTATTATAGATAAAGGTACCTGCCAGTATCCTCTGAGTAAGTCCAACTTAGAAATGTAAGTTCCTTATCCCACCTTCTCAATACACTCTTCCAAACATGAAATAGGATATGAATCAGATTTTGTAACTGCATTGACTTTGCAATAGCCCATATTGGGTATCATCTGGTTTTAGCTATTACTATGGGTGAGCTCCAATCAGTGCAACTCACTTTGATTATGTTGTCTCTGAATATGTATTAAATCACTTCTTGAACCTGTGTCAACATCGGAGGGTTAGGTCTATAAGGATGTTGCTTAATTGGAACTGCATTTCCTCTATCTACATCATGCATAATCAGGTTAATACTTCCCAGCTTATTCCCACATATCTGCCCATGTATTTCTGTCATATCATTTTGATTTTCCTCTGGAAGGTATTTTAATAATTTATCCCTATTTTTGAGAACTTCCTTGTTGTCCAATTTAATTTAAAGAATGCCCATTTCAGAACCATCTGAACTTGGTTCTTCACTCTGTTGTAAGCAGTAACACATTCTCCTTTTTTTTTTCCTTCCCAATCAAAATACCTTTTGCGAATATTCATATGACACACTCTGTGAGATTTCTTTTTATCAAATAATTCATATGACACACTCTGTGAGATTTCTTTTTATCAAATAATTCACTCATGCAATTTCCTTTCCATTTGATAAGGCCCACTGAACTTTAAAGGTTTATCTACCACTGGGAGTAACACTAACACTTTATCTCCATTAGCAAAATTGCAAATTTTTGATTTCTTGTTTACATCCTGAATCATCACATGCTGTGCTACTTTCAAATGCTGTCTAGCCAAGTCACCCGCTCTATTTAATCTTGCCATAACATTTATGGTCTCTGAACTCTGACTCACCAATTCCTCCCTAATTGCAACGGTCCTCTCACCTAATGCCCAAAAACTAAACCAAATGGACTGAATTTAGTTGATTCATTAGGTGCATCCCTAATTGCAAAAAAAATACAAATATAATTCCTTTATACCAATTTTCTGGATGGTCTTGACTATAAGCCCTGAACATGGTCATTAAAGTTTTATGTCACCATTCTAATGCTGCCTGCGATTCTGGATGGTGCACAGTGGATTTGAATTTTTATTCCTAGGGTATCCATAACTTTCTTGAATAATTTTGATGCAAAATTTGACCGTTTATCCAATTGTATTTCTGTGAGTAGTTGTATTTAGTCAAAAATTTGAGTAACTCTTCTACAATACTTTTTAGCTGTGATACTGTGTAATGGAATAGCCTCTGGAACTCTAGTAGACACATCCATTATGGTCAACAAATACTGATTCCAACTTTTTGTTTTCGATCAGGTCCTACATAATCAATCAAGACCCTTGTAAAAGGTTCCTCATATGCAGAAATGGGTATTAAAGGTGCTGGTTTTATCACTGCCTGAGGTTTTCCAATTACCTGACACGTATGACATGTCCAGCAAAATTCAACCAAATCCTTATGAAGCAGACTAATAAAAAAGTTTTTGTATTTTGGCTTGAGATTTCCTTATTCCCAAAGCACTTCCTACTGGTAATTCATGTGCTACCTTCTTTCTATAACCCACCGGTAATACAAATTGATTAACTTCTGCCCATTTCTCATCCCAACTGAACATGTGATAGTCTCCGCTTCCTCATCAAGACTTCATTTTTAAGGTAGTATTATTCCGGGGTACATTCAGATTTTTCTTCTGTGTGCGCTTTTTTTAATACAACTGCTGTAGTTTTTCATCTTTCTGCTGTAATTCAGCTAATTTCTAGGAACTAAAAAATATCCACTTTGTCCTCCACCCATTCTTGTTTTTTTTCCCAACCATTTGATCAAACATGGTCTCTGATCATTGTACTCCAACCTCCTTATTTTTACTCTTTGATTTCTCCTCCTGCTTCTACCTGTGGCTTTGTGACCTGGTTACTGCACAGTCAGGAAAAATCCTATACTTCCTGTAACGCTTCAGTTGCTTGATTTTCCACTGGCTTTTCAACTACAGTAGGGATCACTCCCACCTGTGATCCAGCAGTATCATTACCAAGAATAAACTGTGTTTCCAGAACTGACAATTTCTCTATTACTCCCACTACCACTTCACCACCACTTCACCAGACTCTCCAACCTGACTTTATGTAATGGAACACTGTTCTTCTCACTATGAGTTCCACATATTACCACCTTTTCTAGTAATACTCCTTCTGAATTACATATCTCCTCATCTCTCATCATCAAAGACTGGCTTGCTCCTGTATACCTTAAAATCTTAATTTCTTTACCTGGTCCTCCTGGCAAACATGAGTAAACCTTACCTACACAAATAAATTCTTTAAAGTACTAACCCCCTGACCAGGTTGTACATTCTTTTGAAGTTTTTTACCTTCCACTGTGCTTTCCTTTACCACTTCAACAGAACTCACTAGTTTATCCTGTTTTCCCACATCCATCTTCCCAGCGCTTTTTCTAAACCACCAACACTGTGCCTCCATGAGGCCTACTTTATGACAGTGAAAACACCTGAGCTGTTTCATTTCTCTTTCCCCCTCATGGATTTCCTTTCTACCCTGTGGTAAACTATCTTTGTTATCTTCAATGAGATCTCCTTTTCCCTAACCCCAATTCTATCCCTCACAGATTGAATTTGATGCGGAAACCAAACTTTGATTTATGAACCAACTCATAACCATCTGCTATTTCAGCTGCTAATCTTGCCGTTTTAACTCTCTGCTCTTCCACGTGAGCTCTCACTACTTCAGGAAGTGAATTTTTGAACTCCTCCAAAATAACCATCTCTCTAAGAGTGTCATATGTTTGGTTTGTTTTCAATGCCCTTATCCATCTATCAAAATGACTTTGATCCTTTAAAATTCTATGTTTGACCAGGTCTTAGATTCCTAAAATATTGTCTGTAGGCTTCTGGCACTCACTCATATGCACTTAATATGGTTTTTTTCACCTCCTCGTACTCCCCAAATACCTCCTCTGATAGTGATGCAAATACCTCAATAACTCTACCTACCAACTTTGTCTGGATCAACAATACCCACATGATCACTGTCCATTTCATTCATTTAGCCACTTTCTCAAATAAAATGAAAAAGGCTTTGACATCCTTCTTGTTGATGGTTGGCAGCGCTTAGGCGTATTTAAACAGATCCCCACGAGGCCTTTGGCTATGATGGAATTGTTCTCCGTCAATGCCCTCATCACTACTCCTACCTTTCATCTCTAATACCATCAGTTTAAGTCGACCTTGAGTCTTCAGTTCTAACCTCTGAAGTTCAAAAACTCTCCCGTTCTCCATTTCTTCTGCTAGGGTTATCCTTTCCTTTTGTTTTTCCTTTGCACTTAATCGTAATTCAAACTGTTTCATTCCCCTTTCTCTTTCTTTTTGTTCTGCCAGGGCTATTCTTTTTTCTTTGTCCCTTGCCGTTGCCTCTAATTCAAGCTGTGTCATTTGCACTTGAATTTTAGCAATCTCCAATGATTCTGATTACATTCCTGGCAATAGTAAATGTAGAATTATTGCTGCAATTATTTCTCCTTTCCTCACAAACACAAGCAACTCCAACTCCAGCTTGTTTGCCAATTCTGAAACCTTTGCCTTGCTCATTTTCTGTAAAACAGCCAGTGACTTCTTCCACCCTCAGGAAACTCTCAGTGACTGAAAGAGGCATTATTACACAAGGCACACCCCTGGTTAAACCAACCAAATTCAACATCTGAAATAAAATCCAACGCTCACCACTCACAGCCTTTGTGTCCAATAATCCTAAACCCAACCTGGAATTAGAGATTTGCAACAAAAACAGAAGTTGCTGGAAAAGCTCAGAAGGTCCGGCAGCGTCTGTGAAGAGAAATCAGAGTTAACGTTTTGGGTCCGGTGACCCTTCCTCAGTTCTGAGGGTCAGCAACTTCTGTTTTATGTTACTGATTTACAGCATCTGCTATTTTTGTTTTTAATTAGGGATTTTGATCCTGACAAGTGTCCCCAAATTATTATGGACCAGATCAAACCTCCTCAAAATATATTAAGAAAATAGTTTAGGCCCTAACATTTTGTTATTTTAAAGGTAAGTGTAAGGTTGCAGTCCAGATGCAATTTGATTGGTCAAATGACTCAACATTAAGCAAACACACTTTACGTTTACATTACAGTTAAAATACAAACAAAATAAAAGAATTGGCTTAACTGTAACTCTATCAAAATAACAGATGTATTAACTGCCACTAATTAACTGTTCCAATATAGTAACATCACATAAACACACCCTTGGCAAAGGTAAAATTCAGTAAAATAGATTGTTCTAGCAACTGTAGCAGCAGGAAGAGAATCCCAGCTTTTAGCCATAACAGAGAGGAATAAGAGCTTCCACATCAAACCTCCCCAGCAACTGCAGAGAGCCAAAACTAAGAGCCTTGACCCCACCCATGCAGACTCCTTCTACTGCTCCAACTTTTAAAAAATCCCCAAGGCCTCACAAGCTGTTTACTTTATTGGCTTTGGAGCACACTGCTTGGTACCTCTGTCTCAAATTTCTTCATTAAACAAAAAACCAGGACAAAATACACCTCTTAAAACCATAGTATCTTCACCCAATGATCCACCAGATGAATTTGACACTGAGCATGTCATGATGAGCTATAAAGATAGGGGAGAGAGAGGTTTCAAGGAGCATGTTAAAAGACAAAGGTTTAGCAAGAACACGCCAAAGATTGAGATCTGTCAATAGAAACTATAACCGCCATTTAGAGCAAGAATTCGGAATTGGAGGTACATACAGACATTGGGCAGGAGGAAATTTCCTGAAATTGCGTGTTTAAACCCCTGCCATCAGATTTCTGCCCTCCGACAGTACGGGAGCAGCTCTCAGTTTACTCACAGAAAGTGGGTGTCACTGGCTTGGCCAGCATTTATTGTCCATTGTTGGGGTCTAGAGTCACACATAGGCCAGACCAGCTGAGCAGATTCCCCTCTCTGAAGGATGCCAGTGGATCAACAATCAGTAGTGTTTCCATGTTACCATCAGGCCAGCTCTCTATTCCAAATGTGATTACATTCAGATTGCACCATGGTGGGATTTGAGCCCATGTCCTTGGAACATTTGCCTGGGGTTTGGATGCTAGTCCAGTGATCCATGGACCTCAGTGGTTCAAGAAGGCAGCACACCACCATCTTCTCGAGGGCAACTAGAGACAGGCAGTAAATACCAGCCCAGCCAGCGATGCCCACGTCTCACAAGTAAATTTTTAACAAAAACCACTACATCACCAATTCCAAAGTCACTGATGACATCCAATGTCCCCATGTTAAAGGTGAACTTTCCCTTGTACTTCAAATCCTATTTCCAGCCTTTGACATTGTTGATTACACTTTCCTCTTCCAACATCTCTCCCTCCTGTTGTCCAGCTGGGTCCTCTCACCCCCTTCCGGTCTTAACTCTAATCAGAGCCGAAGAATCACTTGCAATTGCTTTGACACTGTAACCTCTGGTTTCACCCAAGCATCAATCCAATCTTTCTCCTTGTAACCACAAACCCCCTTCCCCTCCCGTCTGGTGGATTTCCCATCTCGCTCAACAACATTAACAGGAGGAATGATGGTAGTTTTCAAATGTACACTGGTGTCACCCAACTCTGCTTCACAACAACCTCCCTGACTCCTCCACTGTAGTTGTTGTTAAATGATCATGCTGCTTAGCCAACATCCGCTACTGGATGAGCAAAAGTCACTGCCAATTAATGTTTGAAAAGAATGAAGCCAATGGTTTTGGTCTCATTCCCTAACTATTGACTCCATTCCTCTCCCTGGCCTCAATCTGAGATGGAGCCAGTCTCTTCACTTCCTTGGTGTATATCTGACTCTGGGATGAACTTCAATCAACATATTTGTGCTGTCTCTAAAATTAGCTTGTTCCATCTCCACTACATCACTCCCCTGCCTCAGCTTATCTGCTACAAATCTCAACTATTCCACATTTCCCTAAATCTCAGGCCTGTCCAAAGCTTTGCTGTTGGTATCTTAACCCCGTTGTAAACCCCTTAGAAACGTGATCACTTTTTAAATAAGAATTCAATCCCCATGACACCAACTGAAAGAGAATCAATCGACAAGCTTTTACTTCTGAAAACTTCTACTGTACCGAACCAACAAAACTCATTATAATCCGAACATTAGCAAGTGAAGGACATTTCAAATAAATATGTAAATTTTTCTTCAAATGGTTAATGCAGCCAAGAGTTAATATAAAAGCCATTTTGCTGGACATCTGAAATGAAAGTGTTGGAGAAACACAGCAAGTCTGACAGTATCTGTGAAAAGGGAGACAGTTTCAAATCCAACATGACTCTTCTTTGGAATACGCTTCATATAGTTACAAGCAAATGCATGACTTCCCACGCAAATGTAGGACAATTTGCAATCTCACAGTCTTCGCAATTTAGCTTCCATTTTGTAGGATTTCTCACTTCCCATCAATCATTTTGACCCACGAGCCACATTGATTAGCAATTTTATTTATTCTTATGGGGCATCACATTTATTGCTCATCCCTAATTATCCTTCAGAAGGTGAGCCACCTCCTTGAATTGGTGTAGTCCCTCTTTGTGAGGAAGAGTGATGTCAGGAAGGGATTTCCAGGATTTTGACCCAGCAGCAGTGAAGGAAAAAGGATATCATTTCCAGTGAGGATGGTGCACGGTTTGGTGGCAAACTTCCCAACGGTGATGTTAGAAATATGTCTAATGTCCGTATTCTTCTGTGGGATAAAGTTTGTGGTTTGGAAGCATTGTCAAAGGAAGTGTAACAAGTTGTTGCTGTGCATACAAAATATGATAACTGCAACCATTGCTCACTGGTAGTGGAGGGAAGTGAATTTTTAATTAGTGATCCAACCAAAGATCCTGCACAAAGTTGCCACCACCAGGGTACACATCTATGAACACACACTCCCTCATTAGTCATAATATTTTTGATGGCACAGAATCCCCAGAGACTCCCTTCTTAATCTTGTTAAACAGAGCTGGTGTTCTCTGACAATGTTGGAGCAACCACAATGGATCTTGTCCAATGCACAATCACTCACCCTTTCAGACTTCAATAATTTTTTTTCTCTCCAGTGAGATTACACATACATTAAGAGTCTCTGTTCTATTCTCCAAACCCGGCATCAGCACTGGGATCTGTTCAAAAGCTGCCAAACAGAATACTGTTCCAGTCAAAGAGATACTTCGTCTTTGTCTCAATTGAATCTTCAATGTGTGCTGAACTTCCAAACTGGAAAACAGTCTGTCTGAACAAACCCCTATTTAATTTACCCTTAGCTTCATCCCCTTGGCAACCCTAGGTCAAGTGGGCATTTACTGGAACCTAATGATCTCCAAATCAGGAAAGCAAGAAATTACAGGTGCCTGCTTCCCAAAATACATGGATCATGACAACTTGCAGAATGTCCAATCCCTTAACTCCCCTGACCTCCCAATCAACCAACATCTTAACTTTGATATTTTTATTCTTATTGTCAAAGGCCACCATGGCCTTCCCCCTCCCTAACTCTGTAATCTCCTCCAACCTCACAACTGTTTGAGCTAGCTCAACTCCTTTAATTCTGGCATTTTGTTCATTTCCAAATTACTCCACTGTTGGTGACCACATCTTCAAATCCTTCAGCTTCACGCTCTGCAATTCCCTCCCTCTGCCTCTTCAACTCACTTTCATTTTCCAAAACATTTCTTAAAACCTTTTGACTATGCTTTTGGTAATCCAAATTTTTTTTTAAATTCATCCACGGGGCAAGGGTGTCACTGGCTAGGCAGCATTTATTGCCCATCCCTAATTGCCCAGAGGGCAGTTCAGAGTCAACCACATTGCTGTGGGTCTGGAGTCACACGTAGGCCAGACCAGGTAAGGATGGCAGTTTCCTTCCCTAAAGCACATTAGTGAACCAGATGGGTTTTTCCAACAATTGGCAATGGATTCATGGTCAGCATTAGACTCTTAATTCCAGATATTTTATTGAATTCAAATTCCACCATCTGCCATGGCAGGATTCAAACCCAGGTCCCCAGAACGTTAGCTGGGTCTCTGGATTAACAGTCCAGCGATAATACCACTAGGCTATTGCTTCCCCCAGGTAACATCATCCTATGTGACTTGGTGTCATACTTTATATTGTTTCTCTGATGTGCCTTCGGGTGTTTTGTCACATTAAAGGCTCTATATAAATGTAAGTTCTTGTTTATAGGGACAGTAAGGGGAGAAGCCATGGGAATTTTAACATCAAGTGTTTGCTGGACCAGGGAGCCAGTACAGGTCAGTGCGTGCAGGAGAGATGGGTGAACATGGCTCAGTATGGGTAATGACACAAGCAAGAAGTTTTGAATGAGTTCAAGTTTAAACCAGGACTATTGGTGTCGTCAAAGACTGGAGATGCAATGGCTGGGGAATTCAGCTGAGTCAGGAATGGTACCTGATGACGGACAATGTTACAGAAGTGGAAGTAGCCGTGATCTCATTGAATAGCAGAACAGGCTCGAGGGGCTGAATGGCCTACTCCTGTTCCTATGTTCTTGAAGTGTTGCCACGGAGAATATTAGGTTCACTAATTGTGCTTGAGGAAAACCATCCTTACTGCATAGGAATCTATATGGAACCCAAGACCAACAGCAATGTGATTTTGTCTTAATTTCTCTTTGAATCTTACTGAGAAATGGGGGAGGTTCCACAATATTGGAGACTAGCAAATATCCTTATACTTTTGACCAAGAAAAGATCTAAGTGTGGTCCTAGCAATCGAAAACTACTTGGTTTAACATCAGCCGGTAAGGGTTTTGGAATCCAGCCACAGGAACAGGACAGCCAGCCCTGATTCGTAAAAGGCACACCATGCTAAATGAATCTAATTGAATGTTTGAAGAACTGTCAGAGATGGTTGATGAAGGGAATGCAGTGTAAATTGTTTATCTGGACTTTAAGGATGTACTTGGCAAGGTACCACATAAATGGCCGGTTTGCCATTTTCAGATTGTTGGAATCAGCTGGGTGCTGTCCTAGAGGATTAAAAAAAGGGTGGCTTTTGGACAGAAAATGAGGTGAGTTGTGGTGTTCTCCAAGGATTGGGGCTAGGACATCACGGTGGCTAAGTCGTTAGCACTACTGCCTCACAGTGCCAGGACCCCGGTTCAATTCCACCCTCAGGCAACTGTCTGTGTGGAGTTAGCACGTTCTCCCCGTGTCTGCGTGGGTTTCCTCCCACAGTCCAAAGATGTGCAGGTTAGGTGAATTGGCCATGCTAAATTGCCCATAGTGTTCAGGGGTCTGTAGATTAGGTGGGTTATAGGGGGATGGGTCTGGGTTGGATGCTCCAAGGGTCGGTGTGGACTTGTTGGACTGAAGGGCCTGTTTCCACACCGTAGGGATTCTATGAAATAACTTGGATCTTGGAGTACAAAGTAAAATTTTAAATTTTACAAATGACGCCAGATGTGAGGGATGCCAAAGAGGAAGGAAGCTATGAATCACTGCCACAGCAGAGGGATGGGCTAGCAGAATGGGCAGAGTGGTGGCCAGTGGGAGACACTACAGAGCAGTGTGAGGTGATGCACTTCAGCAAGAGGGTTAGGCAGAGACAACATGGATTTAATGGCAGAATTCGAAAAGAATGCAGAGGGACTGGGGGTGCAGGTGCATTGGTTATACAAGGTGTCAGGATGTATTGAGAGTGGTTAGCAAGTAGAAACATTGAGTACAAAAACAGAGACGTTATGCTGGATCTTTATAAATGTCTGGTTTGGATCCAACTAGAGTCCAGTTCTGGTCACTGCACTTTATTTAGTTATAAGGTTGGGTTGGTAATCCTGGGTTGTTTTCCTTAGAGAGACTGGAGGGAGGTTTGATAGAGGTGTGCAAGAGTGTGACAGGCTTGGATATGCTAAAGGAAAAACGCTTCCTATTATCAGACACTACAAGGACAATACAATACAGCACAGCACAGGAACAGGCCCTTCGGCCCACTAAGCCTGCGCCGATTCCTACTCCTTGTTTAGACCCACTACTTATTGTTCACGTGTGGTTTCTGTTCGCCTCATGTTCATTTGTCTATCAAAATACGCCTTAAATGTTTCTAATGTACCTGCTTCTACCACCTCCACTGGCAGTGCGTTCCAGGCACCCACCATGAAATATTTTCCTGCCCCCTCTCACTTTGAACCTGTGCCCTCTTGTAGCGACCTTTCCACCTGGGAAAAAGCCTCTGACTATCCACCCTATCTATGCCTCTCATAATTTTACAGACCTCATATCAGGTCACCCCTCAGCCTCCGTCTTTTGAGTGAAATCAGTCTGAGTTTTTCCTCTCCTTGTAACTAACCTCTCCAGACCAGGCAACATCCTGGTAAGCCTTCTCTGCACCCTCTCAAAAGCATTCACATCCTTCTGGTAATGTGGCGACCAGAACTGCAAGCAATATTCCAAACGTGGCCTAACTAAAGTTTTGTACAGCTGTAACATAACTTGTCAATATTTATATTTGACACCCCAATGATGAATGCAAGCATGCCTTCTTGATCACCTTATCCACTTGTGTAGCCACTTTCAGGGTCTGTACACCTCCAGGTCATTTATATATATTACAAACAACAAAGGTCCCAGCACTGATCCCTGCAGAAAACCACTCATTCTGAAAAGCACCCTTCCACTGCTACTCTCTGTCTTCTATGAGCAAGCCAGTTCTGTATCCATCTAGCCAGCATACCCGAGATCCCATGAGATTTTACCTTTTGTACCAGCCTGTCATGAGGGGGAGACAGATTTAAAACTTTGGCCAAGAGAATCTGAAGGGGAATCTATTATACAGTGAGTGGTAATGACCTGAAACCCAATGCCCACAAGGGTGATGGAGGTAAAAACAATTATTTTAAAGAAAAATTTTTCGAAGGACATTGGATGAGAGTTTGAAGGGAGCTGACTGGATTATTCCACGGAAAGCTGGCATGGAACAGATGACCTCCTGTGTCAATTACTCAATGACTAGATGACAAAAGTGACTACATTTCATAAAAATACTTCATTATGTTACAGCACAGAGACAGGCAGCTGAACCAAAGTAGACTTCCTACTTCTGTATTCACAGCACAGTGAAACTAAACCATCAAAGTCCCCCAATAATTATTCCAATGGTTCCTGACTAACCAATCCCAGGCTTCATGAATAATTAATTTCCAGACACTGATTTTGTATCTCAAAGATAAATCTTAACTATTTATTAGACACAAAATAACAATAGCAGACAGAAAATTAAGCAACACAGTAAGCTGATTAATGTCTGTGCTTTAATCCCAAAACATTTGATTCCAGCCAGCTCCCATATATATAAAATACAAACAGACAAACAAACAAACAACTAAAGAATAAATAAAATAACAAGACTGGCCAGATCACTTAAACTGCTTTCACAGTACGTTATTTCATACTTTCTCAGTTCACCCAGGCAATGGCAGCAAAAAATTCCAACTCAGTTTTCTACTTATTGGGCTTCCAGAAACTGATGCATCTGATTGCACAGTGAGCTTTCAAATGCCCATGCTGTCTCAGCAGCAGCCCAGAACCATCTTTCAGAAAACATAGTTCAGGAAAAAAAACAACTTCATTCCTAGTTCCACCCTGAGAGACCAGTTGACTCCCTCTGAGGTCTCAATTACCATTCAACAACTGTCATCTGCTGAATGCAGGGTCTCTTTCAGACTTGCCAGAACCAATTTCCAGCCATTGACCTTCTTAATAGCCAACTTCTGCTAGCAGTTTAAATGTAACACTTTTCCTGTTATTGTTTCTGTTAGAACCTTTTAAATCAAGTTTCAGCTTGCAATTAGCCTCCAGGCCTGGCCTCATATATAAACAAAGCTTGTTTGGTCTGTTCTCGTCTTTTTAACACAAGTTGTCCTAAAGCCCATCAGTCATTTCCAGCTTATAATACAAAATTGATAAAAAGGATAAAAATAATGAAAAATCAGTGAAGGTTCTAACAATTGGCTGTAAGTCACTTTGGGATATTCTGAGGTGATGTAAGGTACTGCAGAAAAGTAAGTATTTATTTTCCTCCTCCCATGAACATAATGTAAGGATTAGAAACCTACATGGATAGAGACCTGGAGAGGAGGACCAGAGCACTTGTACATAAGGTACAGACACTGAGGACTACTTTATGGGGGTTCTCCATCTTTGACGAAAATTACACATTCGAATGGTGAATATGGATTTGCTGTAACTTTCCCAAGTTGAGTGATGTTGTGGCTTAATTAGGACATTTATGACTGTGACCCATGGACACTGCTGGCCTCAATGTTTCTTTGATCCTTTCCATGGTTGGAAAAGAATTTTTCAGACAGGTCTTCCCGTTACTCCTCAACCTAATTGCTGCTGGGTCTTTTCTCTAAGTCATTGCCCTTCATAGGAGAAGCTGTTGGAGAGCCAATCATTTGTCTTTATTCATCCATGCTATGCTGACCAGTTCAGCATTTGTTGCCCATCCCTATTTGCCCTTGAACTGAATGGCTTGTTAGATCATTTCAGAGGGCAGTTTAGCGTTAACCACATTGCTGTGGGTCTAGAGACACATGTAGGCCAGACTAGGTAATGACAGCAGATTTCCTTCTTTAAAGGATGTCAAAAATCAGAATCAGATGGGAATTTTGTGACAATCGACAATGGCCATGATCACCATTCAGCTAGTTTTAAATTCCACATTTCAAATGTCACTACTCATACTTGAGTGGAATCTGAACCCATGACCCAAGAACTTTAGCCTGGATGTCTGGAATGTTAGTCCAGTGATAATATAATGAGCTGCTGCTATGCTGTATCATCACTGACTTGTACAATATAGGGATACATGGCTACATACCAGTGACACACAGCCTTAACAGGAACACAAAGTCTGGTGCAGGATTTCACAGGAAAGCTTGTTGCAATGTTCACATTTTTTATTCAGTAAAATATAACCACGTTTATTGTAGGATATAAAAGGGCATATACAAAAGTAGGATATAAAAAAATAAAGTTCCCATTTTCTACCCACATTTAAGAATCAAAAGTGTCACATTTGGGTCGCTATCTCATTTGTGGAGCAAAATTCACTGGAGGCATTTCTGGTTTTAAGCAAAGTCTCCGCACTGGGCAAATTCCAACATAGTCCATTTTGGTAGACCAATATAGTAACAGTCTTTAACGAAGAGGCAAATGGAGCAGGGGATCACCTCACAGTACAATCACACAGAACACAAAAGGTTTCACAGTCTTACAATTCTGGCATAAAATCTCTTCAACACAGGTGGGCAGCTCATCCAGACCACAAACAGGAGGGAACACATTATTCTGTCCCACTGGAATGGGATACTAACTGACACTGGGGAAACCAACATGACATAGTGAGCCATACGGTGGGTCCACAGTAAGAACTGACCTTACTTCCTTGACAGATTTAAGAGATGTACAGAGAGGGAAAGTGGCAGACACACTCCCAGAAGAACTGATGGAACATCAGGTCAAGGTGCTACTTCCTAGTCACTTATCTGAGGGATGGAGTGGGCTTGATGGGCTGCAGAAATGAGAGGAAGGTGGGGACAGGAGAAAAGGATCTTCCTCGGTTTCACCTGGATGACTCCAACACACACCATTACTACGATGCCAGTGACCAGGGGGTCACAATTTCAAGACTGTCACCCAGGAGTGAGATGAGGAGGAACCTCTTTACTCAGAATTGTTAGGATTTGGAATGCACTGCCTGGGGGAGTGGTGGAGGCAAATTCGATAGGAGGTTTCAAAAGAGCTGGATATATATTTGAAAGGGATGAATTTAGAGGGCTGTGGACATATGCCTGGAGATTGGGACTAGCTTGGTAGTTCCTTCAGCAGCCAGTACAGACACGATGGGTAGAAAGGCCTCCTTCTGCACCACAAAATTCTACAATTCCACATCAGCAGCTGAAACAAGACCCACGTTTTCAATGGAATCTATTAGTTTGATTCATTATGATAAGAATTATAAAACATTAAAGTCAGAATGAGCATTGAACCTTTACTAAACCTTTGTTCAAACCACAGTCAAAGTTCTGTGTGCAGTTTAAGGGCTCCACACAACAGGAAAAATGTTAAAGCAACAGTGAAGGTATAACAGGGAGGAAGCTGCCAACTGTAAGGAAATAAAAACATAGACTTGATAAACGAGCTGGCTTCATTAAAGCAGGGGAATGGAACAATTGAACAAGAGGTATTTAAAATTATCAAAGGATGGAACAAAATGGATTTCAATGATTGAAACTGAATTGTCAAAGCTGTGGGATGACAAGGTCCTGATGGACCTCATCCTAGGGTCTTAAAGGAAGTGGCTAGTGAGATCGTTGATGCATAGGTTTTAATTTTCCAAAGCTCCCATGATTCAGGGAAGGTCAATCAGTTTGGAAGATAGTGAATGTGATGTCTTTGCTATCATTAACCATTTAGACAAATGACTTGGTGGATAAAGAGCTGGATGGTCTGGTTGCCATCAACAAATGACACAAAAATAGTTCGGAAATTAAGTCACAAAGAGGATAAAAAGCTGCAAAAAGACATTGATCAGTTAAATGATGAGGCAGAAGAAATTGACAAATGCAGTATCATGTGGGAAAATGTGAAATTTTCCACTTTGGCAGGAACAATAATAAACGAGCATATTGTCTGAAGGGTTAGAGATTGCAGAGCTCTGAAATACAGAGGCATCTGGTCATCCTGCTGAAAAAGTTTGTATGCAGGTACAGCAAGTAAGTCAGAAAACTAATAGAATGTTCTCATTTATCATGATGGGGAGTTGAATACAAAAGTGGGGAGGTTATGCTTCAGTTACATAGAGATTTGATGACTGCATGTCTGGAAAACCACACACAGTGTTAGTCACCTTATTTAAACACGTTGGTAGTTGCTTTGGAAGCAGTTCAGCAAAGAATGGAATGGGCAGGTATCTTATGAGGAGAGGTTGGTTAGGCTGGGCTTGTAACTGATGGAGTTTAGAACATATAAGATCCTGAGGGGTCTTGACAGGGTGGGTGTGGAAAGGATGTTTCCTCTTGTTGGAGAATCTAGAACTGCAGATCATTGTTTAAAAGTGAGTGGCCACTTATTCATAGCAGAGATGAGGTGAAATGTTTTTCTCTTAGATGATCATGAGTCTTAGGACTGATCTTCCTGAAAAAGGTGGTTGAAGGGAAGTCCTTGAATATTTTTATGGCATTGTTGGATAGATTCTTGTTATGTACGGGGTGAAAGGTGACCAGGGGTAGGTGGGGACGTGATTGTGAGGTGACAATCAGATCTGCCATGATTTTACTGAATAGTGAAGCGGGCTCGAGATGCTGAATGTTTGTTTATAGGTTAATGCCATCAGGAGCTACAAGATCAATGGAATACAGCCAGAGAGCAGAAGAAATTCCTATTGTTTTTTTTACACAGAAGGTTCTGGACAGTGGAATGCTGCCCTGGAGTCACTGTTTAAAGGAGAATAATGTCAATGGTTAAAAATCCGTTTTGTATGTTTTCAAGGGAATGGTTAATATCAGATATAGGGACAGCAGGCACATAGCTTTAGTAATTACTGCTCATGTAGCAGATAAACACCCATGGGGACTATTGGGTCAAATAGTTTGTTTGATTTAGTAACATCTTTGCTTTTTAGGTAATAGATTCTCCACATGCTTTCAAAATCTCCATTGATCAAGTGAAATGATGAAACTGACCCTGGCTCCTATGGACTATGTGACCTCTCCAGTCTTCTGACAGTTCAACCTATAGCACAGAAACCAAGGAGGCCAAAGAAGACTGGTCTTGAAGTGACCCCTGAACCAGCTCAAACCCCATGTCGATGGCAATGATTTGATCTGCTCTGGCTATCAAGCCAACTGGCCCCTCCCTTTAAGAATCTGTGTTGCGATGGCATCTTCCTTGGCTACCCAATCCTGAAGACAGACTGGGACCCAGAGCTATAGGCTCAGGGGTTACCCAGTGGAGCACAAGACCTCCTTCCCACACTCTGCGTGGGAGCCAGCTGTCCTTCCATCTCACTAGCGAATGGGAATGCTCCTGCCAGTGCCAGCGGTATGAATGGCCAATTGGAGCACCCAAAACAAACCCAGAAATTGCTGGAGAAACTCAGCAGGTCTGGCAGCCTCTGTGGGAAGAAAGCAGAGCTAACACTTTCAACTCCAGACACTCTTTATCAGAACGGGATCCGAAATGTTAAAACTCTCACTACCTTCCCACAGAGGCTGCCAGACCTGCTGAGTTTCTCCAGCAATTTCTGCCTTTGTTTCAGGTCTCTCGCATCCGCAGTTCTTTGTTTTATTTAAGTTAGAGTACCTGCCTGATGGAGGTAGGAGATTAAACTCAAATGAAGGTCGCAACAGTTAAAAAAAAAGGAATGAAGTGAGTTGGGCATGTGTCCTTCTCTCGGTCTCTGTAGGGGTGCGGAGCTGGGTGGGCCTGTAACTCAGAGGTACTGAGAGCACATTGGTTCAGAGCAGGTCACCTGCCCTGTATCTTACTGAAGTACATTTGTTGAGGTAGTTTTTATGTTACAGCAGACTTGTTACAGCAAGTGTTGAGGCTACAGGTCACCTATTGGTGGTGTACTTTGCTGTCCAAAGTTTTGAAGAACCATTCAGAAGGAGATCGAGTTTAATCTTGCAGTTGGCCTGCAGCCAGTATCTCCTGCAGGCCATTCTTATCTTGCGACTGTTGCAATCTGTTGCAACCTAATGTTGTCATTGGCCTTGTTCCTTCTGGAGAAATTCAGACGGCTGAAAGGCTTGTCCAGTTTTGGATTTTTCTTTCTGGGTTCCCGCAAAATTTGGTAGGCCAGCCTATCCAAGACCCACTTGTGGTCCTGTGGGTCTTCCGGCCAGCGCATGTACTGCCTGCTCTGGATGTAGGCTCTGATGGGCTGGTACTTCATGAGCTGGTAGTCTGGGAGCTTGCCAACAACCAACACAACCATCACTTCCCTCAGTTCATGGAAGAGTCGACTCTGCGCGATATTGAAGGCTTCAACACACCAGCCGTCCTTCAGGAACTGCCTGGTCACAATGCAGACTGTTTTCTTGCTGCTCCAGATTGCATCACGTATGTTTGTAATATGGTCCTCGCCAGGAATGAAGTCGCGGTCTTCAAAGCATATCTGAAACTTATTCTTCTCATTGAACTGGGAGTCCAAGTACTGCAGAAGGGAATTTGTCACCCACTCAATGTCATTACTGCTGAAGCATAGGTACGCATCAAACTTATAGGCCTTCCCTTCCTCATCTGCCTTCTGACCATTCATGATCTTGTTTGTTGTTCTTTTGTACCAGATGTAGAACAAGCCTCTGTAGTGATTGTAGAGAAGGACAGAAAAGACAATAATCAGTAACAGAGTTGTGAAGAACACAAAGAGAGCAAATTGTATTGGTTCCACATTAGCATCTTCATCACACCCATCGGTGTTCAGAGAAAGAAGAGGTATCCCTTGTAAATTATCTGGAAACACACAGTACATATCTGTTAATGGTTCCACCAAGACCGCCTCAGTGGTATTTAACCATTCAATAAACACCCTGAGACCACAATCACAGATGTATTGGTTTTCTCTCAAGTCCAGGTGACTCACAAAACTGAACACATCTGGGCTTGGAGACACAAGGCGATTTTCAGATAGATCGAGGATTTCAAGAGAGCTGGGAAACACACCCTGACTGAGTTTGGACAGAGAGTTAGATGATAAGTTGAGTCTCTTCAGAGAAACCAAACCTTTAAAAATATCTTGTGGTAGCTCGGTAAGATAGTTTTGATCGAGAAGAAGAACAGTTAGGTTAGTCAGGTTATGAAACACTTCCCAGCACTGCTTTGATGTCCATACCAAATCAAGGAAGTTACTTGAGAGTTCAAGGTGGATTAACTGATTGTTTTTTGGAATGATATCAGTACGCGCAGGTGTGCACTTCGATATACGGTTTCCCCTCAACAAAAGATGCTTCAGAAAAGGAAGTTGCATGATCGTATAGAAAACATTGAGGTTTGTAAAGGCATTGTTTGAGAAATCAAGAAAGGTGCTCCTGGAAACTGCCTCCAGGCCATAAACTGATTTGATTCGGTTGAGACCCACTAAGAAATAAGCTATTTGTGGGAGATGGTGAAACCCAGAAATAACAGAGAGTGCGTTGTCTCGAAGGTTCAACATCGTCAGCTGATTCAGTCCACGAAATGAATTGTACTGAATGGCTCCAACGTGGTTGTGTTGCAAATCAATTAACGTGACATTCCTCAGACCTTCGAAGGTAAATGAGTAGATCTCCCCCAGCAGATTGGAGGAAAGGTTTAATTGGAGAAGGGAGTCTAGGCCAAAGAACGCGTTAGTTTCAATCTGATTGATCTTGTTGAAAGATAATGTAAGCAACTTCAAGGAAGTTAAGTGTGAAAATAAGTAGGGTGCAAGTGTAAAGATGGACCCATGGGACATATCCAGATTCAGAACAGAACTGTCACTGAGACCAGCCAGTGTCCGATTGTTTGGATCTCCTATGTTATTATAACCAAATGACCTACCGATGATCAGATATTGCATCTTCAGGTGAATGATAAGCGTTCCTTTCATAGCTAAAAACATCTTCTCCAGCTTGTGGACATTAAGGCCAATTTCTGAAATGTCCAATGTGTTCAACATTATGTCTTTGAAAGGATTTCCGCACTGCTCCCAGTCAAAGTTTTCATGCGCGTACAAGGGTCTGTTTGCGGAGATATCGAATGTTTCAAAATACCCCCGTGGAACATTGTGCAGATCCCCCTCACAAATCTGGTGAATCAGATTTGCCTTAAAATGAACATTTTTCAAACCTCTTAGGCTAGAAAATGTTGAATCTGGTCTGATTTGTTTTATCTTGTTTCCGTCAAGAATGAGGGTGTGCAGTGAGATTAAATTTTTAAAATGTCCCCGTTGCAAGATTGAGTCAGTTAGACCATTGTAGTCCAGATGAAGGATTTGCAGTTTATCTAGCCCAGCAAATGCCTCCACGTCCAGCTCTAATTTTTTATTTCCTCCCAGATCTAGGTACGTCAGATTGGGCAGATTCCTAAATGCTCTTGCTCTGACACGCAGCGGTGGCTCGGTCTGTAATCCGATTACGAGAATCTGGAGCTGTTCTAGTTGCTGAGAAAACGATGTCTCTTCAATAAGCCTGATTCTGTTCTTGATTAAGTTGAGCTGGATGATGTCTGTTGGCACTTGCGGGATCTCAGTAAAATTACGATTCAGGCAGTTCAGCTTATTCTGAT
>NC_063336.1:6575161-6586452 GCF_021869965.1 Rhincodon typus
GCAGGCCAAGCAGCACCAGAGGAGCAGGAAAGCTGATGTTTCGGGTCCGGACGCTGCTTCAGAAGATTTCTGAAACGTCAGCTTTCCTGCTCCTCTGATGCTGCTTGGCCTGCTGTGTTCATCCAGCTCTACACCTTGTTATCTCAGATTCTCCAGCATTGGCAGTTCCTACTAACCCTGTGATTTGGCTGTGATTATTCAATTCTTTCCCTGAAATTAGGTGTACATAAGGACAGGATTAGCTCTGAGGTCCTTTTAATCAACTAACCCACTTGCACTACACTGGTTGCATTCCTGTAAGGATAATGCCCATTTGGGAGATATATCAGAGGAAGGCAGCCAATAAATATCATGACAGCAGGGTAAAGAGGCTGCTCAGCTCATCAAGTCCATTTCGATGTTTATGCTCCATGCAAGGCGTAATTTCCAATCGCACGGGCCTGTTCAAACACGGAGAATGCTGGAGAAACTCAGCAGGTCTGGCTGCTTCTGTGGAGAGAAACAGAATTAATGTTTCCAGTCTAGTGTGACTCTTTTTCAGAGTCTGCCCAATTTTCTTCTCGTTGCTTCACGTGCCAATCTAACTTCCCCTTGCATGTTCAACAAACTGACAAATGAAAGTACATTCCACATCCCCCAGACGAAAATTTTTTTCCTGTTCATGGAATTAGACCTTTTATGTTTAATTTGCATCAGTCTCCTTGTTCGAAACCTTCAAACACTGTTACCAGTCTGTTTCCACCTATAGTGTCCCATCTCTTCATTTCAAACAATCCATTGAAGTCTCCTCTGTAAAGTCCAAAACTAAACACACAGGCCAGATCTTTAGATTGTTATGATCCCAACTGGTGGTACCACTGGATAAATCAGATCCCAGAATGAAACCAGGCTTGACAGATTCAGTGTTTAGTTAGGTTAACGTAATGGTTAATCAACTAAATATATTCACAAGAGGCAGCAGATTTTCTTCAAGAACAAAACAGAAGTTTATTAAACATGTTACACGTCTCTGAGTTAAAAGTCTAGTCCAGCTATTTCTAGAGTTGTCATAAGGTTAAAGATTTTTTTAAAAGTACACAGATTTGCCCAAATTATGTTTGGATCCAGGTTGACAGAAAGCATGGACTAAGTTTCTGTATTTAACAAGAATTACTCTTTATTACAAATAAATTAAAAATTAAAAACAAACACATAAACAGATTCTAACTATTATTAAACATTTTATGATAAACACACACACCACACACACACACACACACACATACACGCACACAGTCGTCCAGTGAATTTGGTGAGTTTATGCTGGTATTATATTGGGACCTGTATGGTGGATATTGGTGGCACAGCACAGGATTATATGCAATCTGAAGCTAAAGACAGGTCTATATTTTAGCTGGGACCCATGGACAGCTCACCTATTCATACTCTGCCTAGTTGCAGCTGTGATGTTTTAACGTTTTATATTTTTATTTCAGATTTTGACCGCGTGGATTTTCTTTTACCTTACCAAAATGCAAAATGCTGAAACAGACTGTTGATTTGTTTTGAAATATACATTTGTTACCATTAACAGCGCATTGATTTAGTCAATCCATCAGCTATTATTTGAAAACAGCAACCAACATTCATCGTGCAATATCTGTGTGCTGATAGACAAAAAAAACCAAAAATTTCCAATAACAATCATCAACCCAGGTTGATGATTAATCTCCCATGTCATATCCCAGTTGTGGAAAATTCCTGCCCAAGCAATGTGGATCACTTCCATCGCTTTTGCTGTGACTGGCTCACTGAACACATGACTCAAAAAAGAGCATGTCATGATTTATACACTACCCATTTACACCAGAACTCCCAAAACACAGTTACCAAAAATAAAACCCTAAAATCCTCAAATAATTATTCTATTCTTCACGGTCTTGTTTTACAAAAGACCTACAGATAACTCGATCACAGGTATCATTTTACATTTCTCTGCACTTCATTCAATTTCATCTGATATCAGTATAATCTACCAACTTGTCTACACTGTCATGAATTTACTTGCAGTCGTATTTATCATATCACTCCTTCTAGTTTAACACTATCAGTTAAGGATTAAAATCTGCTATTCTTACCTGATTTGGTCAAGCAATGAACTTTAAATCAACAGCGAGCTGGCGGATTGTTTTGTTTGGCTGTTCTAGAGGATGATTAACATTCAGCTCACTACCACCTTCTCAAGGACAATTAGCAAACATCCCACAAATAATCAACTAAAACTTCAGAATTAAGCGTAGCAGGATGCCACAAACACAAACAGAAAATACTGAAAAAACTCAGCAGGTCTGGCAGTATCTACAGAGAGAAAGCAGAGTTAACGTTTCAGGTCCAGTGATCCTTCTTCATAAGTTAATTTCCAGCATCCATACTTCTCTAGATTTTTATAACTGTATGCCATTTGTACACTTGGATATTAAGCCTCCAACTAAAAATAAAATCATTTTTGAAATAGAGCGTACCCAATGTTTCACAGGACATCATTGCTTAAATTCCTCAAGTCTGAAAAATACTAATTAACCACAATTCCTGTTCTCCAAACTTTAACAAACGTCCTACCCAGGCTGTGGAATTCCCTTTATTATGGCATGCCTTGCTTTAACAGACTTAGGTAAAGGAAAGAACTTGAGTTTATGTAATGTCTTTCACAAGCTCAGAACATCCTAATACCTTAACACTTGCCAATTTGTAATGTTGGCATTGCAGCAGCCAATTAGTGTATAGCAAGATATTATAAACAATGATTAAAAAATCTATTAGCTAGTTATTAAAACGTTAATGAGTAAATATGGACCAGTTTGCCAGACAGAACTCCTCTACTCCTTTTTTTACAATAGTGACATGCAATCCTTTATTTCCATCAAGAGTCTCTACATCTCATCTGAAAGATAGCAATCCCTTAATATGACATTGAAATATTGGCCTTACTAACTTTTAACAAGCCTTATATGAAACTTTCCTTTATCAATACACTTAACATTTCACTTGAATATCTTAACTGTTTGATCAATCCTGCCATTTGCCACCCTTTCAGTCTGTTCTTCAGCATCAGTAAAGTGACATGAGGTACTATTGACTAGCTCACTGACATTCAGTTCTGGCTCCACCAGGGTCACTCAGCCCCAACGTCATTCACCAAACATGAACAAAAGAGCAAAATTATAGTGAGGAGATGAAAATGACTGTATCTGATATCAAAGCTGCATTTGATTGAAGGCATCAAGAAGCCCTAGCAAAACTAGAATCAATGGGAATCGGGGTCAAACTCTCTGCTGGCTGGAGTCATACCTGACACATAGGAAGATGGCCGTAGTTGTTGGAGGTCAGTCATCTCAGCTCCTCTGCTGGAGTTCCTCAGGGTAGTGTCCCAGGCCCAACCATCTTCAGCTGCTTCATCAATGACCTTCCCTCCATCATAAGGTCAGAAATGGGGATGTTCACTGATGGTTGCAGAAAGTTCAGCACCATTCGCAACCCCTCAGATACTGAATCAATCCATGTCCAAATGCAGAAAGATCTGGATAATATCCAGGCTTGGAATGACAAGTGTCAAGTAAGATTCATGCCGTACAGTTGGCAGGTAACAATCATCTCCAGTTGGCTGGAAGCTGGTTTGTGATGCAAACTGATGCACTAACAATGTGGGTTCAATTCCTACACAAGCTAAGGTTGTGTACTCTCCTTCTCAACCATTTTCCTTTTTGGAAGTGTGGTGACCCTCAGATTAAACCACCACTAGCTGTCACTCTCTCATGAAAGAGCAGTCCTGTAGTCTGGCAAGACTGAAGTGACTTTATCTTTATTGTAACTGGCCAAATTCCTCAAACTTCCTCTCGATAACACTGTGGGTATACCTATACCACACAGACTGTAATAATTCAAGAAGACTCGTCACCACCATGTCAAGAGTAATGGGAATAGGCAATAAATGCCATCCTTACCAGCAAGGCTTAAATCCCATGAAAAATTAAAAGAAAATCTATTAGAATGACTAATTAAAAATTAAGTGGTTTATATCTATAGTCTTATCGAACAGAAACTGTATTGGTTATCCTCCTCCTCTACAGCATCACTCTCAGATGCAAAAAAATGATTATAGTCAGAGTTTCTGCTATTCCCTCTCTGACTTCCCTTCCATTTTGGGATGAATGCTATCATTGGACCAAGATTTCATGGACTCAGTGCCGGATACAAACAGATCTATTTTCACTGTAGAAATGGCCTTAACTCACATTGAGGGAGATTTTAAATTAATGGAGGAGATGCTACTGCTTGTGAGGTGCATAGTTTCCCTAAGGTAGACTATACTTCTATACAGAGATTCCAGCCGAGGTTCACCAGTTTAATTCCTGGGATGGCAAGACTGAGCAGACTGGGCCTGTATCTCTAGACTTCAGAAGAAACAGAGGTAATCTAATTGAAACTTACAAAATACTTAATGGGGTAGGCAGAATGGATGCAGAAATGACTTTTCTCCTTGCTGGAGGTCGAAGACCGGTGACACAATTTCAATACAGCAACAAGCCGTTTAGAACAGAGAAGAAGAAAAATATTTTCACTCAGAGTGGTGGGTTGGAATTCTCTACCCCAGAGAGTTGTGGAAGCTCAGTCACTGTGTTCAAGAAAGAAATCAATAGATGTCTAAATATTAAAGATATCAAGGAAAGAGGGAATACTGTGGGAAATGGTTTTGCATTAGATGGCTAGCTATAATCTAGAATGATGGGGCAGGCT
This sequence comes from Rhincodon typus, assembly GCF_021869965.1. Taxonomy (NCBI): domain Eukaryota; kingdom Metazoa; phylum Chordata; class Chondrichthyes; order Orectolobiformes; family Rhincodontidae; genus Rhincodon; species Rhincodon typus. Next base: position 6,579,935 of record NC_063336.1, read on the forward strand.
TTGACAAGCTCTATGGCCTACTCCTGCTCCTATGTTTCTAAAATCCCATTTCTAAAAAAAAATTAAAATAAAACAGCCTGCCTGCGTCAGTATGTTGAAAAAAATGCTCTATCCATTATACAGCTGCTTGTTGACATTACCTCAAGGGCTATTATTTTATCGTTATTAATGCTAGTTGTTTTACTAAGCCTTTAGCAGACGGCCCTAGCTTCAAAGTTTAATTGACAGCTCAAATCCATTCTTAAAGGCGTCACTGCTTTTGCTGCATTCCTGATTATTTTTCTTAGGGGTTAAATACTTGTGAAGCTTTTAAAATTTAGAATGGATTTCATGAACGGAATTTGTTTTTAATGTACAGAAGGCTGTTAATAGATAGTTGGATCTTTATCTCAGCCCAACAGAACTCCTGCTGAATGGAAGGTAAGGGGTGGTGGTTGCATTGGCAGGAATTGACAGTAAATTAGCAAAGAACCTTATGAGCAGACATTCAAGGTGGATGAGAGCTTGAGCTGGCATTGTTGATTTGAAGGTCCTTTGGATTGAGGCCTTAGTTTTCACAGATAGACAGGGGAGTGGGCTGGGATGTAAATGTTTGAGGGGTAGAGGACCTAAAGTTTAAGGAGATAACTGGGATCAAGTCCTAGTGAACAGCTCGCCTCAGAAGTCAGTGCCCAAGTGACTCCCTCCGATTTGTGTGTTGGGTGGAGGTGTGGGGGTGTGTTGCTGGCCTAACTCTATCCTGCATCTGACCCTGTCCCCCAGCCCCACCCCAATGTAAAGACATAAAGACATGATCTGATGGGTCCCTTTCTCTGAAGGTTGGTCTGTGGAACCAGGATATTTCCCAGGGTACACATCTTGAACTGGGGACACAAACCCAGCTCTTTGCCTGTGCTCACTTTGTTGAGCTCAGGTGGGATTTAACAATCTTGTGGGTGATGTGAAGCTATTTCTAGGAAAACCCCCAAATTAATGGCCAACAATCCCTGCTGGGGAGTCCATGTGCGCACATTGGAAAGAAAGGCAAGCTAGGAGGAAACCGCGATTCACTCACAAAATCAAATAGCTTGCTGATGCTCTGAAATACTCTCACAGTAATAACCCTCCAGTTACAAGGGGCAGACACTGCCTGTGCACGGGTAGACATCTGCATGGGGATGGAACGTAATGATAGCTCACTATAAAAAAAACCCAGACAAGTCACTGTTACAGAACAGAATGTCAGAATTTAGAAACCACTTAATTTTAATTATTATTACCATCTAACAAAAATGAATTTCAGGGTAAAACAAATCATGTCCTTGAAGGAAAAGGAGAGAACAAAAAAAGAAGCTGATCTGGCCATTTGCCTGATTTTTATTTACTATTATGCTGACAACATTTGTTTTATATAAAACACAGGCAGTATAAATTCATGTAACTGCAGCACTGGATACTGCAACAGACAATACGGATGGAGCTACAGCATTTACTAACCTGACATCATCATAATCTGAGATTACTGCAGCAGCACTCCACAGTGTTGTACTGCTGCGCAAAAAGTTTCTTTTTGATTCGTTCTTGGGATTTGGTTAGCAGTGGTTAAACCATTGCAAATAACATAAGAAAGAGGAGCAGGAGTAGGTCAGTTAACTCTTCAAACTCGCTCCATCATTCATTGAGATCAAACGTAATCACTGACTGCAACACACAATTTTCCTGCACCTTCTCCATTTCCTTTGATGTTTTTAAATGTGGAAATCTGTCGATCTCGGTCTTAAACAGATGCAGCAACAATTCTCTCAAGTAGAGAATTCCAATGATTCACAAGCCTCTGAGAGAAAAGTTCCACTTTATCCTCAGTTCAAAATGGTCCAGCCCTTATTCTGACACTGTGTCCCTTGCTTCTAGACCCCTCTCCGGCCAGGAGAAACATCTTTCCTGCATCTACATTGTCAATCCCATTGAGACTTTAGTATGCTTAAATTAGATCACCTCTCATTCTACAAAATTCTAGAGAATATGGGCCCAATCTATTTAATCTTTCCTCAAACGGACTGTCATCAACAGTATTATCAAGCAGCACCTGCTCAGTGATGCCCAGTTCGGGTTCCGCCAGAGCCATTCAACTCCTCACTTCATTCCAGCCTTGGTTCAAGCGCGGACAGAACAGCTGAATTCCAGAGGGGAGGGGAGAGTGACAGCCCTTGATATGAAGGTCACATTTGATCGAGTATGACAAAACTGAAGTCAATGGGAATCAAGAGGAAAACTCTCCTTTGGTTGGAGTCATGACTAGCACAAGGAAGATGATTGTGGTTGTTGGAGGTCAGTCATCTCAGCTCCAGGACATTTCTCCAGGAGTTCCTCAGGGTAATGTCCTAGGCTCAAGTAACTTCTGCTGCTTCTTTGATAAGGTACTACACATGAAGCTACTTATTAAGACAAGAGCCCATAGTGATGGAAGTAGAATATTAGCGTAGACACAGATCCAACACACATAGACACAAATCCAACGGCAGATTCACAGAAGACAGAGTTGGGAAAAAGGGAGTGCACATTTTCATGATGTCACCTCTAACTAGTGGCGTACCTCAGCAATCAGTACTGGGGCCACAATTATTTACAATGCATATGAATTACCTGGATGAGGAATGTGAATAAAATATAACCAAGTTTGTGGATAACACAAAAATAGGTGGGAAAGCAAGTGGTGAAGATGATACAAAGAGTCTGCAGAGGGAGCAATGTTACTTGCCTTTTCCGAGTGTGCTGGATACATGGATACCTCAAATCCCTTCAGCAATATTTCCAACAATGTGTCCATAAAGTCCTGCAAATCTAACGGCAGGAGAGCTACTCCAGCATCAGTGACCTCTCCCAGGCCAACATCCCCAATATTGAGGCACTCATTACTTCAACCTGCTGTTCTGGACAGGCCACGTGCCTGCCACTAAACTTCAAAAGCAAGTTCTTGCCTAAGATTGTCCAAACTGGTGAAGAAGCATCCGCGATGGTGCCAAGCATCTCGAGCATCTCAGAGAGGCCCAGCTACAGGCCAAGCAGGAACAGCAGGAGATTGAGGAAACCTGAACATCCTGTCCACTTGTGGCAGAGTGTATGGAACCAGCACTGTTTAATCACCTCAGGACAATAACTCCGAATGGAAGTCATCCTTGTTGTTGAGGGTCTGCCTAAGTAGTAAAGTGTCAACATGGGTACAGATCAGTTAAGCTACATGTTCAATACAAATTGTTATTAAGATGCTGCTTTACAGCTGTCAACACCTTCACCACTCACTCAATGAATGGTTGTCATTCTTGGTCTACAGGCTAATTGATATTTTGAAGATTCAACACCACCACTGTCATCATCCCTTGCCTCAAAAGACCCAGTTTCCTTGTTAGATACTGTAGATTTCTACTCTTTTTACTTTCTGAAGTCCTTCAGCATCTTGCCATTTTCCAAATTCCTGCATATTTTTCCTGCTCCATATTGTTTGAAACTCCACACCCTTCCCTCATCAGCCTGACGTGGACAATCCAGGAATGGACATCACTAATAAAGATTTTGCTGCATTTTCCCATTTATAACAATAACCACACTTCACTAAGATTAATTAGTTACAGAGGCATAGAATTGTACAACATGGAAACAGACCCCTCGCTCCAACTCATCCATGCTGACCAGATATCCTAAATTAATCTAGTTCTATTTGTTAGTATTTGGCCCATATCCTTCTTATCCCTTCCTATTCATCTACCCATCCAGACGCCTTTTAAATTACATAGTTGTACCCTCCACCACTTCCTCTGGCAGCTTGTTCCATACATGCATCTCCCTGTGTGAAAACGTTGCCCCTCACGTTGCTTTTAAACCTTTCCCCTCTCACCTTAAACCTATGCCCTCTAGTTTTGGACTCCTCTACCCTGGGAAAAAGATCTTGGCTATTCACCCTATCCATACCCCTTATGATTGTATAATCCCTGAAAAGGTCACCCCACAGCTCTGACACTCCAGGGAAAAAAGCCCCAGCCTATTCAGCCTCTCCCTATAGCTCAAACCCTCCAACCCTGGCGACATCCTTGTAAATCTTTTGTGCACCTTTTCAAGTTTACCAACATCTTTCTGATAGCAGGAAGACTGAATTGAAAAGAGTATTCTAAAAGTCGTCTCACGCATGTCCTGTACAGCCGCAACATGATGTCCCAAATCCTATACTCAATGCACTGACCAACGAAGGCAAGCATGCCAAATGCCTTCTTCACCATCCTGTCTAGCTGCAACTCCACTTTCAGGGAACAATGCAACTGCACCCCTAGGTCTCTTTGTTCGACAACAGTCCCTGGGGACACTACTTTGAGTGTTCTAAGATTGTGAAACTCACTATATAAACCCAAAGTCCTTTTCTATCTTTGCTTTTGTTCACTTGTGGGATATGGGCGTTGATGGCTGGGCCAGCATTTATTGCCCAAGCCGAGTTGTCCTTGAGAAGATAGTGGTAAGCTGCCTTCTTGAACCGCTGCAGTCCATATGCTGTGGGTTGACCCACAATGCCACGAGAGAAGAAATTCTTTCTTTCTAACAGCGACCATGGTGCATTATCCTTCCCCTTTCTCTTTCTGCAGCCTCTGACATAGTCAAGGACGATATCCTCCTCACACAATTCTCAGTTGCGCAGATTCATGCAACTGCTCTTATTTGGTTCATGCTTGTTTATCTCATTGTTGCTGGGGCATTTGAAAAACAACTTCCCAGTGCTAGTAGGAACTGCAGATGCTGGAGAATCTGAGATAACAAGGTGTAGAGCTGGATGAACACAGCAGGCCAAGCAGCATCATAGGAGCAGAAAGGCTGACGTTTCGGGCCTAGACCCTTCTTCAGAAAAGGGGGAGGGGAAGGGGGTTCTGAAATAAATAGGAAGAGAGGGGGAGGCGGATAGAAGATAGATAGAGGAGAAGATAGGTGGAGAGGAGACAGACAGGTCAAAGAGGCAGGGATGGAGCCAGTAAAGGTGAGTGTAGGTGGGGAGTTAGGGAGGGGATAGGTCAGTCCAGGGAGGACGGACAGGTCAAGGGGGCGGGATGAGGCTGGTAGGTAGGAGATGGGGGTGCGGCCTGAGGTGGGAGGAGGGGATAGGTGGGAGGAAGAACAGGTTAGGGAGGCGGGGACAAGCTGGGCTGGTTTTGGGATGCGGTAGGGGGAGAGGAGATTTTGAAGCTTGTGAAGTCCACATTGATACCATTGGGCTGCAGGGTTCCCAAGCGGAATATGAGGCGCTGTTCCTGCAACCTTCGGGTGGCATCGTTGTGGAACTGCAGGAGGCCCAGGATGGACATGTTGTCTGAGGAATGGGAGGGGGAGTTGAAACGGTTCGCGACTGGGAGGTGCAGTTGTTTAGTGCGAACTGAGCGTAGGTGTTCCGCAAAGCGGTCCCCAAGCCTCCGCTTGGTTTCCCCGATGTGGAGGGGGCCACAACGGGTACAGCAGATGCAGTATACCACATTAGCAGATGTGCAGGTGAACATCTGCTTAATGTGGAAAGTCTTCTTGGGGCCTGGGATGGGGGTGAGGGAGGAGGTATGGGGGCAGGTGTAGCACTTCCTGCGGTTGCAGGGAAAAGTGCCGGGTGTGGTGGAGCTGGAGGGGAGTGTGGAGCGGACAAGGGAGTCACGGAGAGAGTTGTCCCTCCGGAAAGCAGATAAGGGTGGGGAGGGAAAGATGTCTTTGGTGGTGGGGTCGGATTGCAGATGGCGGAAGTGTCGGAGGATGATGCGTTGGATCCGGAGGTTGGTGGGGTGGTACGTGAGGACGAGGGGGATTCTTTTTTGGTTTTTATTGCGTGGACGGGGTGTGAGGGATGAGGTGCGGGAGATGTGGGAGACACGGTTGAGGGCGTTCTCGACCACCGAGGAGGGGAAGTTACGGTCCTTGAAAAACGAGGACAACTGAGATGTACGGGAGTGGAATGCCTCATCCTGGGAGCAGATGCGGCGGAGGCGAAGGAATTGGGAATAGGGGATAGCATTTTTGCAGGAAGGTGGGTGGGAGGAGGAGTATTCTAGGTAGCTGTGGGAGTCGGTGGGCTTGAAATGAATATCGGTTTCTAGGTGGTTGCCCGATATGGAGACAGAGAGGTCCAGGAAGGGGAGAGAGGTGTTAGAGATGGTCCAGGTAAACTTAAGGTTGGGGTGGAAGGTGTTAGTGAAGTGTATGAACTGTTCGAGCTCCTCGTGGGAGCACGAGGCGGCGCCGATACAGTCATCAATGTAACGGAGGAAGAGGTGGGGTTTAGGGCCGGTGTAGGTACGGAAGAGGGATTGTTCCACGTAACCTACAAAGAGGCAGGCGTAGCTTGGGCCCATGCGGGTACCCATGGCTACCCCCTTTGTCTGTAGGAAGTGGGAGGAATTGAAAGAGAAGTTGTTGAGTGTGAGGACGAGTTCGGCTAAGCGGATGAGGGTGTCAGTGGAGGGGGACTGGTCGGGCCTGCGGGACAAGAAGAAGCGGAGGGCCTTAAGGCCATCTGCATGGGGAAT